>NC_133472.1:22410651-22482433 GCF_025370935.1 Choristoneura fumiferana | reverse complement strand
TGAATGATTTTAATTGTTATTGCTAAGGCAATACAATAACGATAACAGTACAGATAGTAGAGAGTTTGAGCACAATAAAATTATGGTGGTAAAACCTATCAAGAGTTACCTTTCCAGTAACCCTAAGGGCATCAGATCCGGACAACCGTAGCAACAATTTATAATCATATATTAAACAGTTGCAAGTCTCTCAAGAGCCTCTATCTTTAAACATAAGTACATGGTATTATTTTGCATGGAACACAGGAAATGTAATTATGTATTCTCATAATAAATCCCAAGTTACAAACTTTTAGAGAAACGAGTGCGGTTTTTGAAAGGAGTTTGAAAGGTAGGTACCGCTTCCCCACCTAATTGAAAGGTTGTAACTAAGTGTTATGAGGTAAACCGTTACAACATCACAGAATATATTTTATAATAGTACGAACGCACACAATGGCTACGCTCCACCCCGCACCGGTTCGAGTTACCCCACCCCTCAAGCGCAGATTGCAGGAAAACCGCAGGAAAGCAGTCGGGTGCGCAACGCGATGTATAAGTATATGTTGGCCGCGCGGCACTAAGTTCGGGAGCAATAATTTCGCGAAATGCGAAATGGTGAAATTATCATGAAATAACTACCTACAGAATAATTCGTTTAAGTGTGTAGTCGTATATCAATTTGAATTGAAAATAATATGCTTAAATACACAGCTGGACACATTTTAAGCAGGTTTAAATTAATAGATAAGATCTACGATTACATTTTATTTGCACATATCTAAGCCATACACCCAAATATTATAGGTACCTATATATATGTCATTGGTAGTACTTATAGTACCAGGGGTTTAGGATAGTCAGCCCTGTGTATCTTGCGCACACATCGACGCGTCTACAGACGTCGTCGTGCTTATGTAGATTCAAGAACGCGTATTTTGTACGTCGTGGCCGCCGTGTGACAACATGTAACTTGCACCTTATTCTAGTATTTCTTTTATTCCCTTTATTAGTTATATGAGGAGGAGTATAAAATAACATTTAGCAAATCTAAAAACTTTACCTTATGTACACAAACAAATGCACACACAACTAAAGTTTTGTACTTTTCTATGACCAATAATATGTCCACGTCAACTGGTTGTAATATTTTTCTACAGAGGTGAAGACACTCATTACTTACTTCTTACTTAGGCGTTCTTATACTAAGGCGTACTATGTCCTGACGTAATGTCTTAAATCACGGTAGCTGAAGTTTGATAATTGCTTCATGTTGTCTTTTTAGGGTTCCGTAGCCAAAATGGCAAAGACGGAACACTTATAGTTTCGCCATGTCTGTTTTTCTGTCTGTCCATCCGTGGCTTTGCTCAGGGACTATCAATGCTAGAAAGCTGTAATTTTGCACGAATATTTATACTCGTATATGTGTAAACTATGCCGACAAAATGGTACATTAAAAAAATTTTTTTTTAGAGTATCGTCCATAGACGTAGTGGGGGTTTTTTTTTCTCATCCATCCTTGTAGTGTGGAGTATCGTTGGATAGGTCTTTTAAAACCATTAAGGGGTTTCCTAAAACGATTTTTCGGTTCATTGATTTGTTTGTAAAATATTCAACTTTAAAGTGCAAATTTTCATTAAATCACACCCCCCCCCCTAAAATCTAATCTGGTGGGTGGAAAATTTTAAAAGGTCAGGAGTGTAGTAAGTATATCAAACTTACAAGGAAAACTATAACGGTTAAGTTTTCTTGAGAATTATTGGTAGTTTTAGCAGCCTAAGGTATAAAATATACCTAAACTTAGAATATTCCGTACAAAATACGAAATCCTTAGAAAAATATTACCTTCTTATATTTTTCGTAATAGCTACGGAAGCCCGGTTCGGGAGTGTCCGACACGCTCTTGGCCGGTTTTTTATTGAAAAGGTAGGTACTTGCATAGCGTAATACAGAAAAATACCTACAAATAAAATACTTACCGCTTTCACTTAAGAGTCGGGCCAGGCGCAGCTTAAAGGAATATACCCTTTGATTGCGGTCGTCGTCCCAAAGGATTGTAAGAGCTATATTTTATAATAATTGTCTTGATTATTAAGTCTAAGTAATTAAAATTGATGCTTTCTTTGCTTTCATTACTAAGTGAATCACTTTGTAATGCTTTCGCAATGATTTTAACCCGTGTTAATACTTTACATTACTCAACCAATTTGGCAAAATAGTCCCCATTTTTAGGGTTCCGTAGCCAAAATGGCAAAAACGGAACCCTTATAATTTCGCCATGTCTGTCTGTCGTCTGTCCGTCCGCGGCTTTGCTCAGGGACTATCAATGCTAGAAAGCTGTAATTTTGCACGAATATTTATGTAAACTATGCCGCCAAAATGGTACAATAAAAAATACAAAAATTATTTTTTTTAGAGTACCTCCCATAGACGTAAAGTGGGGGTGATTTTTTTTCTCATCCAACCTAATAGTGTGGGGAATCGTTGGATAGGGCTTTTAAAATCATTACAGAGTTGCTACAACGATGTTTCGATTCAGTGATCTGTTTGCAAAATATTCAACTTTAAAGTGCAAATTTTCATTAAAATCGAGACCCCTCTAAAATCTAAACCGGTGGGTGAAAACATTTTAAAAAAATCAGGATGTTAGTAAGTATATCAAACTTACAATGAAAACTATAACGTTTAAGTTTTCTTGAGAATTATTAGTAGTGTAAGAGTAAATTATAGCAACTTATTAAGGTATAAAATATACCTAAACTTGGAAAATTCCGTACAAAACACGAAATCCTTAGAAAAATGTTACTTAATTTTTTCGTAATGGCTACGAAACCCTATTTCGAGCGTGTCCGACACGCTTTTGGCCGGTTTTTTATTATTACATTATCCAATCGTTCCGTTCCAATCGTTTATTAAACTTTTGACAGATCACGCACGTGAAGTTTTACAATAATTTTCGGCACGATGTACTACAGAGAGTACCGTACTTCTTCTCTTTTAAAATATGGCTTTTCTGTCCTAATTAATAGGACAATTTCGCCAGTGTCAAAGTAAACTCTCTTTGAAAGGCACGTTGTACGGTGGTTGTAGTTTTTGCAACTTGATAGTAAAATTCCAGAAACCACGTGGAGACCACTTGCGCATTAAAAAATGACAGACAGGTTAATCGCCGCATAAAAAACTAACAAAATTATACTTCAACTAGCCAAAGAAACAGAAATAGCAAAATTAGATATTGTCTACATCCGCCATGCTCGAATGCAAACAAATCGGATCCGAGAATACCGTACTTCATGGACGGGTACCGCCCACTTTGCGATGTTTCATTCGTAATAAATGACCATAGACTATAAAAACCGTTTTGAAGTAAATCGATTTTATAAATATAAAACATACATGGAAAAATTATTGTGATTATATTTTGTATTAAAATCATTTAAAAATAATAAATACATTTATATGCCTTTAGGGATTAAAAAGTTAAAACAACTAAAATAGGCACTGCAATACTATTTTTAATTATACCTACCACGGGCGTCTCGTTGTGAGTGACAACAAACTGGCGTCGCTGCTACATCCAGTTTTGCGGCTTCATAATTGTCAAAATTACTAAATTACCGTCGGAAGTGATAAACATATTAACTTAACATACCTAAATGGTTTATTATAATATGTAAGATAAAGTAACTTAAACACCTGTGAATGTTTATAAAACAATGCAAAATGTTGAGCAAAAATAAAATAAGTATGAAAGTGTTAAATCTATTAAAACTTCTTCATGAATAAAATCGATTGTTAAAAGAAATCGAATCAGTAACGCATCAGGGCATCACTATTGTAAATAGTACTCGAGCTGTCAAAAGTTAAATAAACGATTGGAACAATTATACATTGAATTAATATATTTTTTTAGTTGGGCTTTCCACCAACATCAGACCTCTCATACCATTTAGACAAGTTCAACGCTTAGCGTAAATTGTAGATAGTACTTAATACTTTAAGCTTTTACCTGCAACTTGCGCCTACAATTTATTTATTAATTCGATTTCATTATATTATAATTAATGTTTGACGCTTTTTTGCTTTATTGACGACTGTATCTTTTGATAATTATACTTGCATTATTATCAAATCTACATACCTACGTAAATACCAAATTTCAAGTTTTCTTAATACTAAATGAATCAAAATTAACTTGTGAGATTTGAAACAAACAAATAAATAAATATACGTTATACGAGGTGAACCTAAATAAAAGCTTATAAAATGATCAAACCTTCACATCCCTAAATATTTAGTTGTAAGTACCTTCTTAATCGGAAAAGCCTTTAGTATGTCTATAAAAAATGGTAGCCAACAACCTCTTTGAGAAACTTAATGCCACAAAAAACTTGCATAAATTGTCTAATCACAAGTAAAACTTGCATTTAAAGCTAGCAGAGTGTGTCCGTCGAGTTCGCAGGGTAACTGTTTGTGACACAAAAAAATAACAAGCAAAATTTATAAATTGGATAAACTGCCCAATACTTTCTGAGGTTGTTCTGTTATCTACAGTCTAAAAAAGTTGTATAAATGGGAAATACTTATCATCTAGGTGTCTACGCGACGTTACTAAGTAGTTTCTTCGATAAACATAATTATAATATAGGTATTAGACAGGAACAACAACATGCTTAAATTAGGATTAGATTTTATTCTAAGAAATAATGCCCATATGAGGTACCTTCCTAATAAGGTTTGTTCTTGTTGTTTTGGAAGGTGGTTACAAGTTTGTTACAAGTTGCGTCAGATGGATTAAGAATAAAGTGCGTAACGAGCAAGGGTAGCGTAACAGCGCTAGTCCTAGCATACAGATGTTTCTCACTCAGTAAGCAAGCATTTAATGATAAATACAGATAAATCTAACAAAACTAAATTATTATTTATGAATGCAAATGAAATTTATATCAAGCTTTTACGAAACAGCAGTAAGAAGTTTATCGGAATTTTAACAGCTACGTTTTTAATAAGTTTCACGTTTGGTAAACAGCACAACCATGTGTCCCAGCAGCGGTAACCATTCGTCCCGTTTTGAAAGTTTCAAACTCAACTTTAATCCTGACCAGCGTAATTGCGAAAGTTGGAACACAAAACCTTGTTCGCGGGGCTCGCGATTTACTGTCAGGCGTTTTGAAACTTGTGTAACGGATTTGCGACCTTTTTCTTTGCCAATGAACGAGATATCTCGCTTTTCTTCTGATCTCTTTTATACTTTCAATTTTTACTAACTTTTTAAAGTTTGTTTCTTTCTTTCGTAAAAATGAGCAGTATAGAATTGAGGTTTTTGAAGCTGAAAAATAACTCAACATATTTAATAAGTCTACACACAATGAGTTTGGTCTATGGCAGTCAGATTAGCTTAGAGAGAGATGCGTCATCATTATCATCTGTACTAATCGCGTAAGTACCTTACTACCCAAGTTTTTTGAAACAAAATCACTTAAGTGAAATAAAATGGAATACATTTACATACATTTGAATATTTGAACTTATTATATATAAAAATAACAGTTTAAATTGAGAGATAGTTGTACAAAAGCGAACTTATACCACGTCGTTATAGCATGCTTATAAGTTTTCGTTTTTGAGATATTGAACTTTGAAATGACAATGTCGGGGGTTTTCCAACTTTTTGTTGGTTAGGTCACTTATTTTATTTTATTAGTAGTGACTAGTATGGTAAATTCTCGAGAATATTCTCGCATCGAGAATGTTGCTGTTAAGTTCCCGAGAACATTCTTTCAGGAGAGAAGAGAATTTAAAAAACGAACGGTTATTATATTTCATTGTTGTGTAAAGCAAATAGATTTAGGCAAACTTAAATGTTTTATACAGATAACGGCAGCTATTACCTGCTCAGGAGCAATTTCTTAGTAAATTCTCCCGAGCGAGAACACTCTCGAGAATAATCTCCGGTATATTCTTGATAAATTCTCGTTCATTTAATAAGATTGTTAAAAATAAATAATAATTTAATAAATGTGGGGTATGTTGGAAATAAATAAAAAAAGCTGGACTTTTTTATTTTTATTTGTGTCATATAATCATCTTTTGTAAATGCACAATAATATATTATGTGACGCACGCTATAATCGAATGACAAAAAAATATTGAAAAACAATCAGGGTTTTTTTCACAAAAAACTGCACTGCCTTTAATCAATGCATATAAGTTAGCTTAATTCGAACTTTATTACTATTTAATTTGTGTTAATTTTAATTGTTTCGTTTCTTATTTTAAAATTCTTGGTCATCCGAGAGTATTCTCGTATCGAGCAGAACATTTTCATTTCTTCCTGGGAAAATATTCTCACGACCCATCACTAGCAGTGACTCTAGGTTGTAATCATTTATATTACCAGTTGAACTGATGTTCCGGAGGGAAAATAAAAAGAGCCGAAACCTACATTAAAGTTACGAATAATTTTTCGGAAGAATTTTTCCTTTCATGTCGGCTGCTTATACGTTTCCATCCTTATTGTTTAAAAGTTTTAGCTAGTTTAGCAAGCGAAGGAGGGTCTCATGGACGGGATAGTGATCAAGTCGGAACCCTTGGCGCTAAATCACAAATTAATTGACCAATCTGGTTAGTTTTAGCACCTGAGATCACCGAGCCGTGATAGCCATTAGTCAGCAGATTAAGCGATGAAACAACGCGTTTTATTGAATTGGTTTCCTGAGTAATGAAATTATTATGTTTTGTGACTAAAACCAAATTTTACATTTTAGATAAAAAATATTTATTACTAACTTATTTAGATACTTAGATATAAACGAATCCTCTTTTCTTTTTTTCCACTTGGAGGATAAATTTCTGACCATTCATTCGTATTCCTTGTTTATGTACATCATCCACATATCGAATCTATGAGCCTACTTTCAAGTTTCTGGAGCCAAAGATCTGGACTGGGCCTTACATAATGAGTCAGTTAATCGGGCAGGACTTTTACTTATGTATATTTATGTAGAGATGTGTAGGTAGAATTATATTCTTATGCAGTTCCTTAATTTGTTTTACAGAGTTATACTCGCATCGTTTTAACCAAATTGATTTAATAGGTAGCTTGCTGCCCTCATAAGGCAAAAAACCGGCCAAGAGCGTGTCGGACACGCCCAAATTAGGGTTCCGTAGCCATTACGAAAAAATTAAGTAATATTTTTCTAAGGCTTTCGTATTTTATGTACACGGATTCTTTCAAGTTTTGGTATATTTTATACCTTAGGCTGCTATTTACTCTTAAACTACTAATAATTCTCAAGAAAACTTAGCCGTTATAATTTTCCTTGTAAGTTTGATATACATTATACCATCCTGAATTTTTTCTAATATTTCCACCTACCGGTTTAGGTTTTAGACACAGAATATATAATAGTACTGGCATACAGAATGGACACGCTCCGCCCCGCACCGGTTCGAGTTACCCCACCCCTCAAGCGCAGATTGTAGGAAAACCGTAGGAAAGCAGTCGGGCGCGCAACGCGATGTATGTCGGCCGCACCGTCGCACGGCACTAAGTTCGGGAGCAATAACTTTGCGAAATGGTGATATACTCTGCATTGAATGGGTGTTTGTCAACAGCCAAAGATAAGAAAAGGAGTTTTTTTCGATTTCCGAAGGACGAAAAAAGGTAGTTAAGGTACCTAACCAACTTTAATTAGCAACATGTACAATGTAGATAACTGGGGAAAAAACCAATACCTAGGTTTAAAAGTTTATACCTATAATGTATAAATAGACGTCTTATATTAGCCGGTAGGTATTTGTAAAAATGATTTATTAATTATTTCCTATCAATAGATCAATATCTTATCTACAATCACTATACTAATTATATAACAAATTGTCTTTACAAAATAAACTAGGTATACACTCATTCACTTGTTTTTAAACACTTAATTTAGACAAACGATACCTAAGTACTTTCCGCAGCTATCTCTTTCTATGCCGCTATACAGTGAAATCCGCGCGCCGGCAGGTCATTGCTCGGCTCGGTGGCCGTGAGTCCGCGAGCACGAGCAAGCGCCAACTTGTCAGTGGGCGCGCGAGAAATTGAGGTTCCTACCCTGCCTACTTCCTTTTCTTAATAATAATGCTTTCTAAAAGTATCGCGATTAATACGACATGAAATAACTAATTAGGTACCGAATAATTAGTTCAAGTTTGTAGTCATATATTTATTGTAATGTAAAATAATAATGCTTAAATACATAGACAGACACATTTTAAGTAGGTTTAAATAAAAATATATGATTAAAGATTACATTTATTTACACATTTAAGCCATACCTACATACCCTATAGTACTAGGGTTTTGCGATAGTCAGCCCTGTGTGTCTTACGCACACATTGACGCGTGTACAGACGTCGTCGTGCCTATGTAGATTCCAGAACGCGTATTTTGTATGGCGTGTCCGCCCTGTGGTTTTAGACGACGCTCGATTTTAATGAAAATTTGCACTTTAAAGTTGAATATTTCGCAAACAAATCATTTAATCGAAAAATCTTCTCAGCAAACCCCTTTTAGAAGACCTTTCAAACGATACCCCACACTATAGGGTTGGATGAGAAAAAAAATCACCCCCACTTTACGTCTATGGGAGGTACCTTAAAAAAAATTATTTTTTATTGTACCATTTTGTCAGCATAGTTTACATATATATTGGTGCAAAATTACAGCTTTCTAGCATTGATAGTCCCTGAGAAAAGCCGCGGACGGACAGATAGACATAGCGAACCTATAAGGGTTCCGTTTTTGCAATTTTGGCTCCGGAACCCTAAAACGGTATCTTAAAAACAATCCTCCTACGCGCAGTCGAGTAAAATCCATTTTGAGTTATTTATAACATTGTGTAGCTTAGAATGTCTTAAGCGGTAGCTTAAGCATCGATGGCACAAAAAATAACTCAAAATGTTATTTTTTCAAGATTCATACCACTTATTGCCTTAAGAAGAGGGAAGTTTAGGACTTATTGGGATAAAGCAAGTTGAATTATGAACTATTTGCCGCGTAGATGATCACAAAAAGTGAAAATACTGACTTTTATAATAAACTAGCTGTTGCCCGCAACTCCATCATTCGCGTAAAACTATGAAAAATAGTTGACGTCCTATTCTCAGACTTATCGAATATACACAAAATAATTCACAAAAATTGTTCAAGCCATTTCGGAGGACACGACAACACTGTGACACGAGCATTTTAAGCTGGATTTTTGGAGTCTTTATGTATTTTTTTTGCAGCTTGTTTGTTTCTTATTTAGTCACTTAAGCAGCGACACTAGCGACATCTATGTTTTAGCCCTCATCGAGAAACTTTCAACACTCCATCGGAACTAACCGCTCACCCGGACAAGAGATGTCGCTATTAAACAATCAAATTAAGATTGGTTTTTGGAGTCTTTTCTTTTTGTATTTGATTATCGATGGAGTGTTGAAAGTTTCTCAATGAGGGCTAAAACATAGATGTCGCTAGTGTCGCTGCTAAAGTGACTAAATAAGAAACAAAAGCTGAGATATGAGGTGCATAGGAGAAATTTGTGTCTGTACTCCTGTCCAGTGGTGGTGTAGGGGTATAGCACGTAGCACGGAATGCTGAGGACCTGGATTCGATTCCCAGCGCTGGTCTCTTTTTCTGGTTTTTCTGTGCATTTATGTTTAAGTTTGTATTTTCGATACGAGAATTTTATACTGTCTTACTTCTTACTTTTTGTACAAAAATAACTTAATTTAAAAATTATAATAAAATAATAAAAATTAACTATCTGGATGCCAAATTTGAACTTTTTAGGTCATCTGGAACTGGTTTCGAATTTTTATCTATAGGTGAGTCAGTGATAAAAATGACGATTTTTGGACTGTTTGAGGTGTGTTTATTAAATTGGGAGCACATATATATCTCACAAGTCTCAATAAATGAGCCAATTTTGACACTTTTTGGTGTAATAGTTTTTGACTTATGAGGGGGTCAAAAGTGGCTCCAAATGGTTCGGGTAAAATTACACACGGTGTTGCTCGCTAGTTGTTAGTTTGAACTTGGCTTGACACGCTTGATATTACACGTTTATTCGCGGAGACCGTCGAACTTAATTAATAAATAAAAATTCAGACCTTGTTAACTTTCTAACAAAATTATAATTGCCAGCAATGTACAGCAAAGTAAATTAACAAGAAAGCGTAAATGACAGCCGACAGATACTTTGATGACTACTTTTGTCCATTTACTTTGCTGTACATATCTGCCAATCAAATTTTTGTTAGAAAGTTGACAAAGTCTGAATTTTAGTTACTAATTAATTAAGTTACAGAAATTCGTAACTTTAACGACCCTTAAAAAAAGCCTGGCTGCCGATAACACACTGTATATTAGAAGAGAGATTGATCATATCCCAGGGCAAAAAATCCAATAGCGTACAAAACATCCAGTAGCGTGTCAATCTGCTCGTGTCTCGATTTGCACGGTATCACATTTTATTGTATTTTGTGTCCGACTTAAATCAGCCAGTCGCCAGAGCGCTCAATAATTATCTTCCCTGCAACTTGTCTTTGCGGCTCTTTCTTTCTAAGCAAACATGATTTATTTAAAGCAAATTACCTTGTCAAAAGTCAAGCCAAAATATCTTTATTCAATTTAGGCTATAACAAGCACTTACAAATGTCAAAAAAAAATCTGCCGCCGGTTCCGAAAAACCTCTGTTGAAAAGAATCCGGCAATAAGAAACTCTATGAGGTATATCTTGCTTTCTCAAGAATAATGTGCAATACCTACAGCTTTTTGTATGTTTTCATACAAAAACCTCATTTGGGTAACACTTCTCTAAAAATTTACTAATATAGAATTACAAAAATCGTGTGGTAACTTAAAAAGTTTAAATAAAATATCGTTACACAGCAATATTGTATTCGGAACACTCACGCAAAAGTAGTTCATCAACTAACGTTTTCCAGGTTTTATCAACCATAAAACAGCCGAAGCCATTTTTGGCAACGTACGTGGCAGTTTCAGGGGTAAAATGCACCCGTGGGATTGCCGATAAAAAATTACGATGCCGCAGAGGCGAGCTTTTAGAGAATTCAATGGACACATTCTAGTCTTTTTTGTAACGCAACGAGTGTGGAACCAATTCGCAAAACTGTTGGAGTTTGAACGGCTGCCGCTAATGCTCTGACTTAGATAGGTACCTACTCGTATGTGAAATCGATAACAACAACAAACGTTTCTTGAAAAAGCAATAACAGGGGAAACGCTGTAAAAATATACTTACTAGTAAGTACCTAATCAGCAGCATGAGATTGTATTACAACGGAAATTAAAAAATTGGTACAAATCATGAAAAATTGTCTTATATTTAACCAAAAGTGTTAAAACTATGTAATAAAAACTCTAAAGTTATATGTTTAGTACATTTTTGGTAGATATGTAATTCGTAGTCGGTTTACATTTGTCCTAACCATAGTCATCATTAAAGTGAAGGCGGTGATAGACGAGCGAGTAACTTACAGCTTTTTTAATATGACGGTTTTTTTTACTCTATCATCCCTTTAAGGTTTGAATAAATAGCACTGTAGCCAAACTAGCGGCAACATGAAAGCGGCAAAATATTCAGTCACAATAGCCAATAAGCAATAACGCAAATTACTGTTTTAACCAATCATCGTGTCGTTCAATTTAATATGTTTTTAATTTTAATTTATTCTGATAAAATATTGTAGTTAAGACCTTAGTTAGACCAAGGAACTCGTACGGTTTATTTAAAATCTGTATTTGTTTCTTGTGAGCTTTGAAATGCCTAGGAATGTAATTTGTTACTAAATCCTAAGAAAACTAAATTCTCGTTGATAAATTCATCTAACTCGAATTCAGTTTCTAATATAAAGTTAAATGGTCAAACTATTGAATTTGTAAAATCAACAGTATTTTTAGGAATAACGCTCGATTCTAAACTACAGTGGGGACCTCACGTCACAGCAATCGCGGGTAGATTGAGCTCTGCTGCTTTTGCAGTTTGGAAAATACGGCAGCTAACCGATGTGGCGACGGCACGGTTGGTGTATTTTGCTTACTTTAATAGCATTATTTCGTACGGCCTTATTTATGGGGATCTGCTGCAGACATTGAGTCAATTTTTATCTTACAAAAGAGAGCAATTAGAGCAATTTATAATTTAAAGACGCGTGAATCACTAAGATTTTTTTTAAGGAAATAGATATCCTAACCCTGCCGTCGCTTTATGTTTTTGAAATAATCATGTATGTTAGGAAGAACATTATGTGATTTTCAAAGGCTACTAGAAACACAGGGAAGATTAAAGTTCCATCTTACAGACTGGCTAAAACCAAAAAGTCGTTTCTGGGAAATTGCATACGTTTTTATAATAAAATTCCAAAAAATATTATAAATGAAACTGATACAAAATTCAGATCTATTGTCAAAAAGACATTAATATCAAAGGCGTATTATAAAGTTAATGATTATATCATGGACAGGGATATTTGTAAATAATTCCGATCCGCATTAGCGATCCCTTCAAATAGCGAACCTACTGTGTTAAAAATGAAGTTGTGTTAAATACTTGTGATGTATAGATATCATTTAATAATATTGTAAATCTGTTAAAAAAAAATATATACCTCGTTGAGTTTCTTGCCGGATTCTTCTCAGCAGAGGTTATTCTGAACCGGTGGTAGATTTTTTTGACATTCATAAGTGCTTGTTATAGCCTAAATTGAATAATGATATTTTGACTTTGACTTTGACTTTGAAATAAACTACTAATAAAATAAATAAATAAATATAAATAAATAAATAAAATAAATATCACGAGACAATTCACACCAATTGACCTAGTCCCAAAGTAAGCTTAGCAAAGCTTGTGTTATGGGTACTAAGCAACGGATAAATATAATTATATAGATAGATACATACTTAAATACATAGTAAACACCCAAGACCCGAGAACAAACATTTGTATTTTTCATACAAATATCTGCCCTGACACGGGAATCGAACCCGGGACCTCAAGCTTCGTAGTCAGGTTCTCTAACCACTAGGCCATCTGGTCGTCTAAAATATAAATCATATAAATTTGAATAATTCGAATAGCTTCCTGAAATAAGTAATATTATTTTAGGACCTAGAAATAAAAGAATTAACAAGAATTTAAATTTAGTCCATTCTGAAGAAAATACTTACCTATGTTCAGTGACGTCTGATATTCCTTAAACCTATCCAGTACATAAAGATGAATGGATAAAATCAAGTGATGAAGAACTTGAGGCTGATGAGAAAAATAAAACTGGATATTGACTGAGAAACCTCAAAATGCCAAAGTAATTGGATGCAAATAAGTGTTCCATAATATGGAATAAAAGAAGAGTCTACAGGTCCACGTTTTAAGTCAAGACTTTGTACAAACTGCATTAGCGTGTTCGCTACAACTGAAAGATATGATTCAATTCGTTTATTATTGTCCATGGCTGTCCAGTATAATCTTAAACTGCTAAAACTTGATGTCAAAACCCTTTTTTATATGGTGAGCTTGAGGAGACCATATTTAACTCCACCTGAAGGTCTACCCTGTAAAGACAATATGGTATGTAAGCTCAACAAGTCACTATACGGTTTAAAGTAGGCTCCCAGATACTGGAATAAGATATTTGACTGTTCTTAAGAAATTTGGTTTTGTTAGTAGCAAGGCTGAGCTGATGTGTTTATGTTGGTCAAGTCAATAAGGAGAAATGCTATCTTTACACTTTTTAGAGTATCACTTTGAATGCTTTATGTCCGGGTAATAATATTAGGAATAACATCAGTTTCTAATAATGCACGGTTATTCACACTACATATACTACTTGGGAGCGAAGAAATCGAGCCACACTTGCAAATTTTACGTTGATTTTTATGTTTTTAGGTCGTTTTTTAAGTTTTATTATGGAAACGTAAAAATTTGCAAGGGTGGCTCGATGTCTTTGTTCCCAAGTGATAGTTATAATTTGTTACGAGATGTAGAAAGATTATAATATGTAGATGTAGATTAGCTCTAATGAGCTCCTAAATAATATTTCAACGCAATCGCATGCATCATGATCATTAAACGTAATCACGATCTCCCGTAACAAAAAAATCCACGCATAAGATCGTCGTTTTAATAACACATTTAGTAAGTACAGTCGAGTTCATAAACTTATGAGCAAAAATTTGTTCATTAAAACAATAAATAAAAAATAAAAAAACTCGACTGTCTTAAAAAATACTAAAAAGAAGAAAACAAGTTAAGTAGCTGAATTAAAGTTGAACAGTCGGGACACATTAGGTAATTATTTTTAAGCGTCACGATATATTAAATTAAATGCATTTTTGATTTTTTTAAGTTATTGTTTTATTTCACACTTTTTTATAGTTCTGTGAAAATGGTAGAATAAAACTATTATAAACCATATATATTTAGAATGAGCTAGCTTTCATTTGGTACCCTACTCGATAGATTTGAATAAAACACATATTTTGAAAACTTACAATTTGGCGCCAAAAATCCGCCATTTTGATTTTTCAAGAATTTCATGTACCAAGTGTCACTCGCGTCATCAAGACAAAGCTAATGGCGTATTATTTATCAAAATCGGTTCAGCCGTTGAGTAGTTACGAGAGGACATAGGAATAGACATACATACATACGCGTCAAACACAAAACCCTCCTTCTTCGCAGTCGGGTAAAAACACAACCCTCCTTCTTTGCAGTCGGGTAAAAATATCTGAACACGCTTCTATGCCGTTAACAATAGAGTCGTGTTCAGATATTTTTGATCAAAAGTTTATGAACTCGACTGTACGTAAAGTTTTTGTAGACAATCATCCAAACGGAAACTTTTCTATGTGTCTGAGTTTACCTGGCGATCATATTTTATTTTACCATTTTATTTAGAAGTAGGTACGTGAAATATGAGTCAAGGTACACTTTACTTTTGTGTCCGACATGAGTTCCTACGAAGTTCTTTTTCTTCCAACTATGGTTTAATTTCATCATAACCGCACTAAATACCCAGCACAAAGCAGGACTTTTCTGCTCTAGAGCAGAAAAAGTGTATGAAAGTCCTTTATTGCATTGTTTAGATTTTTTTTAATTGGACCACCAAAGAGGTACAAGTATTTTTTCTATAAACTGACGGTCTTATGAAATTTGACAGATTGCGTACAAAAAATTCTTGCTACCAATCCTACCAAAACAGTAAGTAGCCGTAGGTATATTTAAAAAAACTTTGTGTGTTTGGTTGGCCAACCTGGCGAATTGGCAAACTGGCAATCCGAAATTGGACAGATCGCGGGTAAAAATATCTGCTACTGGCTACTAACTCTGCCAAAAAAAAGTATGAAATTAAAAAAAAAAAACAAATTAGCGGGAACCTTGCGAATTTTCCGTGGACAATTTTTGATAGTGCGAATGTAAACTTACAAATATGAAATCATCAAGTGACATTTCTTTCCTATTAATTGTTTAGCATGAGTTTTTTTTTCGTCTACTATTCCTGTAATAGTTGAAAGAAAAGCAGATTATGCACCTCGCATTAAGTAATTTATATTGCCCTCGTGCTTTTTTAAAGCCCTCGCTAACGCTTGGGCACTTGGTGCAACACAATATTGTCTCTCGTGTTCTCACAGAAAAGCAGAAACCAGTTCTTGATCGATCAGTAAAAAACATGATTACGTTAAATTTTTTAGGATGAGCTATATAAGTTATCGGTCTGTAGTAAAATTATCAAGAAAAAAAAAAGGATTACGTAACAAACATAACTGACTGATTCTATTTTTTTGTGTTTTAATTAAATTTCTCCACTTTGGGTAAGGAAATGACAATGGAGCAGTAAAGAGGTAACAGGCGGAGAGACTATCAGACAGACAGCCTGTCAGTCAGACAAGACAGACAGGCAGAATACTTTTGCATTTTGTATTTTTTGTATAATATTAGTAAGGCTGATGATTCACTAAGATAAATACTGAGCCGAAAAAAAAGCCGACTGATTTTGGTACCTGTCGCTACCCTGTCGTAAAGATGATAAACTAGCGGTGCTAAAGTTTGTTTCGCTTTTATTTATCTGTTTTTTTTCATCGTGATAGTAATTTAATTGTAATTGAAGACAGTCTGAAATTTGAATGAAAGTTAATTTTATGAAAAACTTGGTCTGCGCAGGGTATTTCATACTTCAACATAAATACGTAGCTACATACTTAGGTATACAGAACTGTTCGATCATCCGACCGTTCATTCATGAAAGCGGAACATCTGTTGTCTAAAGCGAATTCTATAGAAAAGTTCATTTTGCTTCTGTTATTAGTTGAATTTTTTTGTAGATAGTTATAACTATAGAATCATCATCATCATCATCAGCCGGAAGACGTCCACTGCTGGACAAAGGCATCCCCCTTAGAACGCCACAATGAACGACAACTCGCCACTTGCATCCACCGGTTTCCCGCTACTCTCACGATGTCGTCAGTCCACCTGGTGGGAGGACTGCCAACGCTTCGTCTTCCGGTTCGTGGTTGCCACTCGAAGACTTTTCTCCCCCAATGGTTATCTGTTCTTCGAACGATGTGGCCTGCCCATTGCCACTTCAATTTGCATATTTTTCCAGCTATGTCAGTGACTTTAGTTCTTTGGCGAATTTCCGTATTCCGGATTCTATCGCGCAAAGAAACTCCAAGCATAGTTCTCTCCATAGCTCGTTGCGTGACTTTGAGCCTCTCTAAGAGGCCAACAGTCAAGAACCACGTAACTTTACTACCACCACTACCAACACGGACCACGGAACTATAGAATAATTAGTTAATATACAATAATAAATATTCGTTATTTAACACCACAAATCAGTACAATAAGTTTACAAAAAAAGCAAAGTATCGATAGGATATTCGTGTAATGTAAGTAGATATTAGATAGATATAATACATACAGGGTGACATATTATTATAACACTATGCTGAGCTGAGACCTTTTCGCGATTTCGCAAATACTGTCATTAATATTTACTTTATACTTGTTTTATTTTGTGTACCTACTTATGTAATTTGCGAAATGCGAATAAACGTTTTCTATTTCTATTTATATTAGGAGACGTTATCAGAAACTACTTTTTTAGGCTCGTTAATTTATAGCTATTAACATGCACTAGTCCATATACGAAACAAAAACCGTTTATTTTTTGTTAAAACTATGATTTACTGCATTGGTGATTTAATTAAGGGAAATATTAACAAAAAATAAACGGTTTTTCTTTCGTGTGAGGACTAGAGCATGTAAATAGCTATCAATTAACGAGCCTAAAAAGTAGTTTCTGATTACGTCTCCATCTCACCTTGTATACGGTGTTAAATGAGACACTAATTTATATAAGGAATCAAGCCATTCTGTACGTACCATGATCGCAAAATACAATTATTATATTATATTATTTGTATTAAATAGCCGAAGTGATTTGTTCTGAAAGGGATTAGCTATTGACAAATTGTTATCACAGCGAGAGACGCACTTTGTTCCCCTAAATTGATTTAGTGTATCGCCATCGCGTTCCGCTGACAGCGGCTATTTGGGTGCATTGTCTTCCAGTTATTCGCCGAGCTATTAACGAAGCAGAATATTGTTGTTGAAGCTTTCTTATCTAAGTACTTGATACTTTACATTAAGTGTTATTATATAGGTATCAAATAGTAACGTACAGTGACTTTTATTCTGTTGAAATTATAATTGGTGAACTGATTTTTAGTAAATTTATACGGCATTTAAAGGCATAATATGCTGTATAATGCGTTGGTTAAGCAATTTAAGTCTATTATTTTCACCAGCATGTATTATGTTTTTACTATATATTAGACAAAAAAAATTGAAATAAGTTTACAGGAGTTGAGCAAAAATGAAATAATAAGGTACAATCGACCTGAAAATGTGAAAAATAGAGAACAACGCGACAAAGAGTGATAGACATGGCGAGAACTTTCTTATCAGTCAATTAACATCAGACGCTTTTGTTCAATATTTTATTTCACTGGGTGTATCATAATACCGGTACTGACGATAAAGTTAAACGTAGATTATGTAGAAGCTATGAAAACATCTATATTCAACGTTCATGGGTATACGAAAAGTGGAACGCATCCCGCATTGTCAAACAATAATTTCCAAAAACAATGCGCCGAATAGCAGGCGCCGCGTATAAATCACTGCAGCCCCAACAAAGTACTACCGGTCAGGGAATTTGTCGGGCTATTCCAAACACTGTTGTTCGTCTATTCTTTTGTTCTTATGAACAAGGAATTTTCCTTTCCGAGTCTAATATCACGTAAAATGAAGTACCTTTATTCATAATCATTTGTCAAACTAGTTTTAATTTAACATGAAACTTGTTTGTATTTTGACACAGCTTTGAAAGATAGACATACATTAATAATAATAATATATCTATTTAATTCGGGCCACTTGGCCCATACAACCTTACATACATATAGTCAATAATATTTAAAACTAAATTGGTGACATTTAAAATTAGTTAGGTGACAAAACGGCGTGGCCCCGTTGAGTCACAGTCCCTGACGTCGCATTCATCTGCGGCATCTTGCCCCACTTGACATTTTTTTGTAACACATAACCAGGTTCCTAACTTTTAATGAAAAAAAAAACACTGTGAGGAAATAAAAAATATTTATCACAAAACAAACAATAAAATTCAATGACTGCGTTGCTTCCACCGTGTGTCACTCTTTATCGGCCCGGATAATAATACCGACCTGATTTTTCTTATTACATGTCCATAGAAACTCATGTCAGTTTGACACGAGTTTGTATGAGCGTTTTACACGAATAATCGGGTCGATATTTCCATGTCGGTATTATCCAGGCCGGTAAACAGTGTCAGCCCTCCCGCCGATTTTAGTTATTCTTTTGTGACATGCTTAATATTTTTTTAAACGAGTTTCCTTTCTTAGTGGCCACTACCTATCCACATTTAAAAAATCAAAACGTCATCCTCGTCATGTCCGACCAGCAAAAATTAAAGCATTTTGTGCATATTATGCGTTTAAGAAAACAAAACACCTCATAAAAGTAATGAATGACGCATTCTCATGGTCAATTTAATTTCACATGCAGCAGACGATTGCATTTGATCGATTAGTCCGATTGTCGTTTCAGCACGCCGGGAATGAAATTCTGAAATATATTCTAAAAAGTACTATGAAATACATATATTGATACGACTTGTTACCGTAATGTGTTACATTGTTGTCGTGTTTTGTGCACCATAAATGAGTAAGCTGTTAAATGTATAAATATATAGGCAGTTTTATGTACTGGATTTAGGTTATCTATCGCCACATTTGTTCATTCGATCAATATTAATTAACTAGCTTTTGCCCGCGGCCTCACCCGCGTGGCATTCGGTTATCGCGCGCTGTTCCCTTGGGACCTGTGCATTTTTCCGGGATAAAAAGCAGCCTTTGTCATTCTCTGGCCCATTAACTATCTCTATGCCAAAAATCACGTCAATTCGTTGCTCCGTTTTGACGTGAAAGACGGACAAACATACAAACACACACACTTTCGCATTTATAATATTAAGTATGGATTTGATTGACTGACCAAGAAAATATATTTTTTTTACTTCTCATGCTCGTAAACTTCGTATTTATGCTGGATCTAGGCGACATAAAATGACTTTTTATGCCCTAGTGCGACCGTTTCACTTTCGCGGGGTCACACAACATTGTGTATATTGTATTTAATATTTTCATGTGTTTTTCTGTAATTTTTTTTTTTTTTTTTTTTGTGTTAATTTTGCTGTATATGTGTGTCTTCTGTGTAAGTGAATAAATGTCTTCTTTCTTTCTTTCTTTGTGCATAAAGTAAAATTTTTGGCTAAGACCAAGGCAACCTGGTTTTTAAAATATTTTTTAATTTACATAAAACTTAACTAAATAAAACAAACAATAGTAGATTGTACAACAAGAGCATAAAACGAACCATGTTACCCATGACGTTCATATAGCTGATTTTCACATAGATTGCGAGGAAATGAAATAGCAACAGTGGAAACAATTATTCACTTTTTATGTCTTGGTCTTTTAGGGTCGTGGTCCGATCCTATGGACATTAATGCCGCTCTATTCTTGCTGCACATAAATGACCTGTTGGTATATCCCGGTATTTTTGGATACGCTGATGACAGCACAGTGTTTGAAAGATATTTGTCCGATGCTCGAGCGAGTGGTTCAGATACTAACGTTCTTAGAGAGACTATGATAGGTACTTTGAACCGAACTCTTCAGGCAGTGACCGATTTGGGCGAAGCCAATTTAGTCTGTTTTAATGCCGGTCGGCCGGCCGGAGGTCTGCCTGTGCCAATATCTGACCACCTTCAACTCCTTGGTTTAGTCTTTTCGGCTAAACTGAACTTCGGGAGTTACATCGAATCCTTGGCAAAACCCGCTGCGAAAAAGCTTGGTATCCTATCCAAGGTTAGGCGATACTTCACTACGGGCCAGCTCATTGGTCTTTACCGAGCCCAAGTCTGATCTTGCATGGAGTATTACTGCCACCTTTGGGACGGTTCTGCTGAATATCAGCTAGCTGCTTTGGATTCGGTGGAACAGCGAGCGAAGATCGGCGTCGCCTGCGATGCGGATTTTTGCCGCCAGAGCCTTCGTCATCGCAGAAGAGTGGCTTCCCTGTCGGTATTCTACAGGCTACATTTCGGTGGATGTGCTTCGGAACTGCACGACCTTATTCCACCTGCTCCTTTCTTGCACAGGTCGACCAGAAGTGGGCGGGGTCTCCACCCTTACGTTGTCAGTATTACCAAAATCCGCACAAAGCGTTTTCGCTCTTCCTTCATCAACCGCACAGCAAAGGAGTGGAATTCCCTGCCTGCGACTGTGTTTCCTGAACACTACAATTTGGCCGCTTTCAAGTCTAGGGTGAATGAGCATTTACTAGGCAAGCGTGCTCCATCGCAGGCCGCACCCTCAATTTCCATCAGGCGTGATTGTGGCCAAACGCAAGCCTATATTGTTTTAAAAAATGTACCTTTTATATTTATGCATTATTATATAATTCCATTTTTTAAATTTTCTTGCTTTATTTTCATTGATTTGATTGATTTTTAGTTTTATATAAATTAAAATGAAAAAAATATATAGGTATGCAGAAACTTTGTTTGTGGCTGTTGACACCTGATTACATTGGTCTTAGACGAAGATTTTATTTTATGCACTACTAGATACAGCTTAAACACGAACTTTACGAGCATGAGAAGTGAAAATATAATTTTAAAGGAATGAATGACCAAAATCCCTAACTAACAAAAAGTTGGAAAACCCATTGTCACTTCGAAGTTCAATATCTCAAAAACGGCTGAACCGATTTTGATAAAACATGTCTGAGAGCCATTTGCTAGAAAACCTGCTTTCAAATAAAAAGAAACCGCATTTAAATCGGCTTACCTGTTTTAGAGTTACAGTGCCACAGAGAGATACGCAGACAGACACACATTGTGGTCAAACATATAATACCCCTCTTTTTGCGTCGGAGGTTAAAAAGGTAAATATTAGGTGAACAATTGTTTCCATTGTTGCTATTTCATTTCCTCGCAATAGAAGTGAAAAGCAGTGTAAAAACTCAAGCATGACATATGTTTTCCCCTCGACGTGTCTATACACCCTCACCGTACCGACTCGGGCAGCTATATGGAGATCTTACCTAAAATGGCTCGTTTTATGCTCTTCTTGTACAATCTATCTACTATTTTTCTTAAAATAGGTATTGACATTTCTCAAAAATCACAAAATATTTTAAAAATTTACGCGTTTTCAGGTTGCCATGTAACCAGTCAGCCTCAAATACATAGTTACTGCTGTGTTACTAGTTACTTGACGCGTATACATATTTCAGTTTGCACAACGATAATCAAGTGTGATAAGGAAAGGCCTCTGAACATCGATTAAACCAGCACTACAAACCCTAATGGCTGCCGCATAGTAAATAGGTTATATTCGACAATTCGGTCAAACCCACAAGATAGGCGGCAGTGAAATTTTACTGGGCTATTATAAGTTTGTTGTATAATTTATAAACTAATAATTTCGGACATGTTTAGCTGTTTCCATTCGGATTTCTGGTGGCAAAATACGAACAACATCAAATCACTCTCAATTGAAAGCAAAATATTTTTCTGGTGTAATTAGTTTGTCAATAATTTAAACAGACACTTCCATTGTGTCAATGGTTTTGAATACAATAAACGAAATTCGTTCGCGATTGCTTACCTAAGCACGGATTAGTATGATACTCCTTTCCACCTGATATATTTATCAAAAAAATTACATACAACCAAATGTAAATGTAGGACGCCTATCGTATCGAATGATGTTGATTGTGCTAACATATTTAGGCCGAAAATGTTTGGCATTTTACAGCCGGCTATATTAAAAAATGAGTTTTAATATTCTAGTGATCATGATTATAAAACCATAATAATGAGTTCACATGACATACGTTAGCTACATAACAATAAGTCCTAAATTTTCTGATAATTGTAAAGCTATAAAGGAGAAATCCAGTGTAATTTAAGTAAACTCTTGTCCAATTGAACTAATTTATTCCTGACTAGCTTTTGCCCGCGACTTCGTCTGCGTAGATTTTTATATTTACACAATACTCGAAAGGAATAAAGTAATTTTCCCGCATTGGCCGTTTTTGTGGAATTTTCGAAAAATCCCTTCAAACTATAGCTAAACAATCAACTGAAAATTCTGATCATGATCACCACGTTTCACATCTATATTGCTCAAGAAATAACATTTTTATTCTTCGCTTACTATTTTCCTACATCGAGTGATCTCAAAGATTGCGTACATGTCTTTGGGATCGCAACCCAGCCTCGCGCTGGCTTGCCGTTTCAGCCGAAAGCGAAGTGGCCTGCCTGGCTAGAGCGCCAATGAGTCTCCCATCGCGGTCTTCCTCAGACTCGTGAGACCGTGCCATGTGGTCTTAATGCGCTGCGAGACTTTCGCGAAAGTTTTCTTTTTTTTTCGGGAAGGCATGGTAACGCCTATAAAATGCGAGTCCCAATTCCGAAATCGTTTGAAATTTACTCCGCAAAAGAAAGAGAAAAATGTTTTTTTGAAGTACTCACTTCGTGACCATTATTAAGTGCTTAAAAGAGGCAATGCGTATGAATATGGATGCGATATAATTTTTCATCATCAGCTGGAAGAGATTTTTTGCTGGACAAAGGCCTACTCCTTAAAACGCCACAATAATAATAATACTCGTAATAAATCCATTTATTTCGGGCAACTTGCCCATACAGTCTCACGATGTCGTCATTCCACCTGGAGGGAGGCCTGCCAACGCTTCGTCTTCCGGTCGCCGATCCTCGAGGACTTCTCCCCCAACGGATATCTGTTCTTCGAGCGATGTGGCCTGCCAATTGCCACTGCAACTTGCATATAATTTTTCGAGCTACGTCAGTGACTTTAGTTCTTCGACGAATTTCCGTATTCCGGATATAATTAAATTAGGAATAATTCATGTCAATTTTCTATTAAATTATTATACGCGTGTTCAGGTGTTGATGTAACCATAACGTAACTATGTTAACTCGTTTGTTTCATAGTTCCCCATAAGATGGCACTGCGAAATGTGTGGCAATTAATTTATTGTCGTTTAATTTTGTTGTATTATTTAATCAATTACCTATTCAGTTAAACTTCTTGATATCCGTACCCCCTCTTCTAAACTTAGTCAATTTGGCAAAATCAGCGCCATCTGTTAGTGTAGCAGGGTACTCGATAGTCGTACAACACTTGAAAATAAGTCTGCACCTCCTTCCTAAGTAGCGTCATAAGATACAGGTGCAAACTTAACTCAATCGAGAGTAGCGGCTACCAAAACCCCCTCTTTTAGGGGTAGTATTTTTAAAGTCTATAACCTGACCGGGGATTTTCTCGACAAATTAGTAAAGTTTGCATGAAAATCCGTTCAGCCGTTTTCACGGTGATGCGTGGTCAAATAAACAGATAAACAGACAAAAATTCTAAATACTGTTGGAACGTGTTTTGTTATCGATTCTAAGTATCCCCAGCCAACTTTTGTATAGATAGAAGATAGATGTATACATTATGCAATTATACACGTACGCGTGTTGATATGTATGTTGATTTTACCATTACTTATACTTCTTTTTTTTAGCATTAGAAAGAAGGCAAACGATCTTGGTGTGTCTTTTTATTGAAAAAAACTTTTGAAAAATAAGTCACAGCAAATAGTAACAATTAGCAAGGATATAATGATCATTTACATGCTTTTGGTATCATAAGTAATAGTCACTGTTTTTTTTTAAACCTCTTTCAATAAAAAGACTCGTCAAGATTGTACAACCCTTATTCAAATGCTAAAAAAACTAAGTACAACCATATACGGTAGTACTATTAGTTTTTCTTTAGTATAAGTATATAAGTAAACTCTTTTTTATTAGTTTACTCCATTACTTACTGTTTACCCGGCTCTCCAAAAGATGGCACTGGAATGTGTGGCAATTACTTTATTGTCGTTTAATTTTGGTCGTATTGTTAAATCAATTAAATTTTTCAATTAAATTTGTTGATATCCGTACTCCTTCTTTTAAAATTAGTTAATTTGGCAAAATCCTTCCTCAGTTCGGGTCACAACGTTATTAATTTCAGCGCCATCTGTTAGTTTATCAGGGTACTTGATAGTCATAGCACGTATTTGAAAACTTGAAGGTGGAAACTTAACTCAATCGAATGTAGCAGCTACCTCCACTTTTAAGGGTTGAATTTTTATACCCTAAGGGTCAAATTTTTATAGCCTATAACCTGGCCGGGGATTTTCTCGTCGGATTAGTAAAGTTTGCGTAAAAATCCGTTCAGCCGTTCTCACGTGATGCGCGGTCAAATAAACGACAAACAGATAAACAGACAAACAGACAAAAAATTCTAAAAACTATTGGAACGTGTTCTGTTATCGATTCTAAGTATCCCCAGCCAACTTTTTGTCGAACATCTTCCATGTACAGACTTTCGACCCTCTTCAGCTTTATTATATGTATAGATGCACCGTAGAATGTCCTCAACGTAAGTTTCATAATGAATTCCCTTGCCAAGGGTGCAATATCACTGTGTCTTGTTCTGTGAAGAGGTTTAACAGTAAGTCACGATTCAGTTGGTTCTATACCTTTGGTAGTAGATCTTGGCTAGATTAGTCGATAGCTCACTTTTCATACAATTTAGGTATAACTATTTGTGCCGATAATCTCATCCTAACAGGTCCACAAACATTACACTTTCGGAAGGAAATCCTACAAACTTGACAATTTCACGAAGAATTCAACTTTATGATCAATAAAAAAAAAAGTAAAGTTCCTGTTGAGAAAAACAAAACAAAAACTAAGTTGTTATTCTAAAGGATTGCCTTCTGTTCTATCTCACATTAAAATGCAATTCATCAAAAATAGAACCGTCAAAATAGATGCGAAAAAAATCTCCAGGAAAGGTGAGACCCGGACGCCACTGGGATTGACAAGCATTTGATAAATTACTTTTATTGGTACATTTGTCGAGCGCCCATCAATCATTTTCGTTTAATATTACAAGGAACTCCTCATCTTACGCAAAGATTATTGTTTTGATCAAAAATATTAATTAGAAATTACTTACGTCATTAGGTATAATAACATCATCCGACGTAGTGAATCGCAAAAATTATTAAGTTCAAAAATAAATTTTACTTAAATAAGCATAATGTCCTAGAAGATAAATGCATAAGTAATCATAAGTATTCGTAAATAGTCGTAAAGGTTTCATGGAGAAAAAAATATAACACATTAACTTCTAAAGCATTTAATCAATATAATTCTACATTCTTCTGTATCTTAGGAGTTATCTGTAGTAATGTCTTCGTGTACCATACTAACTGACATTAAAAAGAAACGTCTATACAAATTTTCAGCTTTGTACCTATTTTTTTATGGAATAGGGGGCACAACAACAACTGTGCAATTAGGTTCTATGACAAGTCAGTATACATAATTATATTCCTAGTTATTTTTTCCATGAAGAGCCTATTTCAACTAAATATCAACTAACGGCTTAATCTATATTAAAACCGAAACAAAAGCTTTTTTTCCAGAGTCGTAAGGTGTAAGCTGAGCTTTGCATTAGTGCTCGCCAGAAGCAAACGCTATACACTAAAATAGTTATTTATGATACAAGTGCGGAAAGTAGGCAATTCCCAACGAGTAGCGGAGAACTTGAAACACGAGCGAAGCGAGTGTTCTGAGCCGGCACGAGTTGGGAATTTCCTACTTTCGACACGTATATCATACGTTTTACAATGCATTAAGCGAGGAAAAAAATCGAGGCAGTGACTACATCATTTATTTGCCATTCTCCTTTTACTACAGTAGCAGGCATACCGACATGCACGCCAAACAAAAATCGTTAACGTGTACACTTTATTAAACCAACTTTCATAACAACCATTGACTCTGAAGATTAGAACAGCTACAGCTACTAATGATAGGTAAAGGAGACTTTGTTTTAGTATCGTGATTTTTTATGATTAATTATTAACCCTTGTTGCTTGACATTTTCCACACTTATATTGGCTAGTCCTTATCTCCTGCACGCTCCTATAATGCTACGCTGTCACGCCTAAACCGTAGAACCGATTTTGATGAAATTTGATACAGAGATAGAATAGACCTTTGGAAGGAACAAAAGCTATCTTCAATCGCGAAAAAAGGCTTTAAGGGGTTGAAATAGGGGATGAAAGTTAATATGGTGGAAGTTCGTCGCCGTCGAAGATAAAGCCATGAAACTTGGTATTTAGGCCCTTAATAAGAAATAAATCGATATTTGTTTGAGCTTTTTTGAAAATTTGACCTGTGAGGGGGTGAAATAGGGGTTAAAAATTTATATGGAAGGTTGTCATTATCGAAGAGAAATCGATGAATCTTTATTAAACTAGCCATTTGGGTACTTGATAAGAGATAAATAGATGTTTGTTCGCGCGTTTTTAAAATTCTTCCTGTGAGGGGGTGAAATAGGGGATGAAATATTATATGGAAGATCGTCATTGTCGAAGATAAATCGATGGTTCTTTATGAAGCTAGACATTTGGGCAAGTTATAAGAGATAAACATTAAATAGATGTTTGTTCGCGCGTTTTTAAAATTCTTCCTGTGAGGGGGTGAAATAGGGGATGAAATTTTATGTGGAAGATCGTCATTGTTGAAGATAAATCGATGGTTCTTTGTGAAACTTGGCATTTGGACATTATAAGAAACTAGCTTTTGCCCGCGACTTCGTCCGCGTGGAGTAATAACTTTGGAAAGTATTTAATTTATTTAGGATACCTATTCTGCCAATAATAGCACATATGAACTTCCACAGTTTACTGAATATAACCCATATTTTAATACATTGCTATAAATATAAACTATTTTTTTTGTTCTTCCGTCCATCCGTACATCCATGATCTTTGGTAAAACATAAATATTTTGCGGGTAGTCACATTTTAGCAATACGACGTATTCTACCCTGCCATCACAAAAGGACTAATTATTATTCTACAAAGTGAACTCTTGACACCTTACGTCCTTTATTGTAAGTTAGGAGGGTAGGATTATAATTAAGACGGCATTTTTACTAAGCATAGCTACACATATTTCCGATAAACATACTTATAGTCAATTTGTTTGGAATTCTTTAGACTTAATTTTTCGAGATTTGGCAATTTAAAAAGTTACTTTCCCGCACAAGTGCGGAAAGTAAAATCCATACAACTTTTTTGCACACTTGTGAATGCATGCTGGAATCACTAATTTTCTATGGATATGTTGACCCACGACAAGAGGCACTTTCTGAGCACGTGCATTGTAAACAAAATTTTGCTGTAGGTACTCATGTATGTAATATGTAGAGTAGACTGCGGCAAAATACGTATAAATATTTTTATTTCCTTTAAATAAATAAAAAAAATGCATCGATTCTACGGTGTTACTGTATGTATTTTTATTTGTGGTCGATAAGATTGTCGATGTTTCAATATCGATTCGATGTGCACGGGTGGGTTGTAAAGTTTAAAACAGCTATAAGGTGGGTACTTTGATGAAAATAATATGATCAAATATCAATAAGTATTAACATTATTAAGTTCTGGCTTTATTATTAAGTATGTATTTTTATTTGTGGTCGATAAGATTGTCGATGTTTCAATATCGATTCGATGTGCACGGGTGGGTTGTAAAGTTTAAGACAGCTATAAGGTGGGTACTTTGATGAAAATAATATGATCAAATATCAATAAGAATTAACATTATTAAGTTCTGGCTTTTTCAGTATTGTGATCGTTAGTCGCTAATCGAGCTGTGCTAGGTGATGATAATCTACCACTAGAATTACTAAATATTTTATAATGTCGCTCAGCGTAGCTTTCTTATCAATGTTTATTTCCTAAACTTGTCTACTTACCTACCCCGCACGTATGCGCACTAAACTATACGCACTAAACTTATCTACTTACGCATCCTTAAGTTTGACTGATACAATAGAAAAGTATGCAAAACAACAAAAAACGTCTAAAATTATTAATATTTATAAATTATATGGTATGAGGATTACGTTGAACGCGTTCACGAATAAATTTTCGAAGCAGACGTATTTCTTACGTAAAGATAATATTGAATTGCAATTACTCTGACTTCGTAATAGGTACGAGTACTTTATATAACTTGAACTATAATATTTATCTTTACCTTGCTTCTACGCTAGTAATCTAAACTATCACATATTATACAAGTAGTACAGAAAAAAACAAAATAGCTATTGTACGAGTAGTTCATTGATATGGACTTCCCCAAAATAACGCCTAAATCAATTAACTATAAAAATGTATCTTGACAGGTTTCTACATAACAATTAATTGACAAACTAGTCCATGCTCGTTTGCCATCCAGTCCAATAAAAAAAAATGTTTTTTGGTGTAAATGTTTTTACTAATATTTGTAAAGCGTGCATTTCCCGAATGTTTTGCAAGTTTTAGTTTGGAGAATCACTGAAGTGAGGACCCGGTCCAGTCCAGGTGATTTTCGCATCTTGCCACCTGAAATTAAAAGCAGAAAAAATACTTATTTTAAGTCTAGCAGGGCCAATTTTTTGGCCGCAGGCATTTACGTTTAATTACGGATTGTGTTTGTTAAATAACCCGTTTTATTTGAGATCTACTTCCGTGTATTAATTGCTATGGTCTCTCATTATGCACTATAATAGCATGGGCTGCCGTTGCAACAATGCCGAAATATAGTGATTATGTGCATAAATATATACAGAAATAAAAATAGTTAATACTTTATAACCATCATACTTTGAGATGCAATGAGAAGAGAGAATTCTCTCTTCACCAATCAGTTACTACGAGACTGACCAAAATTGATGCTAGGAGTTGTATTGTACAAAGAATTTAAAAATTAATCTGAAATATTGCAGTACATGGTTGGGTAGTATCTTGACTTATTCTTGCAAAGGCTTATGATCAGAATTTTTAATTCAAGATATAGTTAACTGTTTGATGCCGTACCAACACTTTGAACACCGACCGATATAAAGAAACACACTTGAAAACATTCACTGTTGAAAAATGGCCACCCTTATAGAACGCCACAATGAACGACAAGACGCCACTTGCATCCACCGTTGCCCGTAATTCATGCCACCTAGAGGGGGAGACCTGCCAACGCTTCTGCTTCCGGTTCATGGTCACCACTCGAGGACCTTTCTCCCTATCGGTTGCCTGGTTCGAGCGATTTGGCCCATCCATTGCCACTTTAAGTTGCATAATCTTCGAGCTATGGAAACATTAGTCAACCAAAATTAAATTCTCCTAAAAATCTTACAAATCATGTGCTGAAATATTCGGGTTTTTTTTATAGAGTCAGTCACGCCTAATTACTATGTCTAATTCAAATATTAGTATGTATGATTCCGCTCATTACACTAATAAGTTCAGTTTCACTTTATGTCGGAGCATACTTGGTATGAATCAGTTTCTCAAGGGGAGTAGCGCTTATGTCATCACTCCTCATGGGTCCTGCTGAGTCATCGTGAGAGCGAGTATCCACATTCAGCAAAACATGGCAACCGCCGCAGGTGTAATAGTGGATATCAAATCTGTAGCCAAAGTACAACAATGTTCATTCGCGAAAGAGTCGCACGAAAATACAATATTGTTATTATATTGTTAGTTCATATTAAAAGTAATAACCTTCTTTCTGCGTGATAATTTCGTAGCAATTCTCGATTAGTATTGAACAAGACTCCATAATGTCCAGAACAACTAGTAACCTGGAATGTGAAGAGAAATATGTGTAATCTATAATATAAAAGTGAACTGCCAGAATGGGACAAAAAAACGGGATAGAGCAGGATGGCGCTCTACAACACCATTTTGACACGTTTCTCCCAAACAACGCATTATTTGTCTGGAATTTTAAAGCAATTCGATTCTTTGACCTTGGGAATCGCGATAAACTTAATAAAGTATGATATTGGGTGTGTACATTTTGTATATTAAGCAAAATAAAATCACGAGTTCGGATTTTGAGCCAAAAACGAGCGATCTATTATCTATGCCCGTGTTGCCATTCAGGGAAAGAGAAATTTATTAATTATTTATTGCATTGCATTGCAGTTTGTAAAGCTCTTTAACCCATTCATTGCCGCGCGCCAGCAGGGCTACTACGAAACTCGAAAATAGAAGTTCGTGTCGTGTGGTCCCTCTAACACTTATACTATTTAATACGAGAGCGAGAGGGACGGTACGATACGAACTTCGAGTTCCGAGTTTCGTAGTAGCCGTGCAGTTTACGTACTTTTCTGCGAAGCCAACGCTTCTACAGATTAGACGCCCATCGGCGTCAGCGGTATCCAGGGAAAGCTAAATTAGACGCCCATCGGCGTTATTGGCACTCCAGTTGCAGATTTGTAGATATTCATAAGAAACAGTGTTCGTAAACCTTTTGTGATTTTTTATTATCACTATGTTTGTCGGAAAAGTTCGTATTTATAGCCTGACCAGAAATATATGACTATTTGCCATGTTGGGGAATTTCATTGGAACTAATTTCTTACACTGGCAATAATTTTAATGATTGACAGTGTCACTGTGGCGGTTTCTTTGAATAATAACAAAAAATGCCCGAAACGATTCGTAGTCAACATCGGATCATTGTAAATAATGTTTATAATAAACTACTGGAAAAAAAACGGTAGGGGAATGAAACTATTTCGCTACAAAATCTTTTCAAATTAACCTCGGAGCTAACAGGTAAACGTTGTAGACAAGTCAAGATGTCATTGTAGTCTGGTAAAAATAAGCAGTAATTATAGTTATTAATAAACTTTCTAGGTATATACATTCTTTTTATGAGGTAAGTGAGCACTAAGAAAGGATTTTTAGAAAATCGTCCCCTAAGGGGGTGAAATAGGGGGGTCAAGTTTATACGGAATTTTCTCATATCTGGACTTAAAAGTATGAAAATAGGTGTAGAAGTTCTCGATTACAATTATAAATTGTCTGTATAGGCGAAATGGATAAAATTCCCCCCTAAAAGGTTAAAATGGAGAGGTATAATTTGTATGGAAATTTTCTCATTTCTTGACTTAGAAGTATGAAAATGACAAAATTCCCCCGTAAAGGAGTAAAATTGGGGGTAAAAAATTATATGAAAATTTTCTCATTTCTGGACTTGAAACTCTTGGAAGTATGAAAATAGGTATACAAGTTCTCGTTTACAATTAAAAATTATCTGTGTAGGTGAAATGGATAAACTTACCCCTAAAAGGGTAAAATGGGGGGTAAAGTTTGTATGGAATTTTTCTCATTTCTGGACTTAGCAGTATGAAATTGGTATACTTTTAGGGTCCTGATTAAAAATAAAAATGATCTGCCTAGGCAAAGATAAAGAAAGAAGAAGTAGCTTTCGACTTATTAGGGGGGAGTTTCTACGACACTTCCTTATTTCTAGACTAAAAATATGGCTGGACACAATTTAAAAAGATCGGTATGGTGTTGGCGACTTCAAAAGGTTTTTCATACTAAAATGTGGAAATAAAATTTATATTTAAAATGATGTGTGAAATAAATTTGCAAATAATTATGCAGTACCTAAATTAAAAATTACTCATTGGGTTGTGCATAATAAAATCAATAATATTATGGGAGCGTAATTTTTGTGTGATTATCCCAGATTATCCGTTCTTATTTTTTTTGATCGAATTTACAAAATATTATACATGTACAGTGCAATTTCGAATATTTACTTTGGGTTCTAGAGTAAGATTCGTTTCTCGCTGGAAGCATGCGACATGGAATTAATTTACTCTCGTGCTTTGCATAAAATTTTCATAAACTAGCTTCAAAACTGCTAAAAAATGTTGTTTATAGCGAAGTTCTTTAGTAAACTGTTACTTGTAGTTTACGGCAGTACTTCGCTATGCACACAGATACAAATGTCACAATTAATTAAAACATATGTCCTGATAACTAAAGTACACGCGGACGAAGTCGCGGACAAAAGCTAGTGTTTATAAATGAAATGCTGTGTGTGTACCAGAAGAGGTTGTTTAACCATATTTTAGGCTGTCAAATTTTAATGCTAATGTAAGTAGGTATTCGGCGCTCTTGGATCGAATCCGTTTAAGAGACTTGCGGTCACTAAATTAAGCGAACAGTTTCAGATAAAATAAGTTGGTCAAATTGTTAAAAATTAGTTTGAAGAACGCTTAAATAGTTTGATGAAAGCGTTCTATGTCGGCAGTGTATTTGTCGTTTTTTGAATTAACGTCGTCGGTAGTTGTTTTAAGTCATTAAGTCATCACAGGGGAGGTTATTTTAATTCCTACCCCACTACCCGCATCGATTAACTTGAAGAGGAGTTTAAGGGCTAATCCTGAAGATATATCTCTGAACGCTCAATGGCTAAAAATGAATCGTTCAATAGGTACGCAGCCGATGAACTCGTTGTTATGATCAATACTTAGAAATTATACTCTGTTTTAATGAAATAAGTTTCAGGTCGATTTTAACTTTAATAAAATGAGGAGGTTCTTAATTCGACAATTATTTGTTTCAGAGTTCCGTGCCTTGAAAGGAAAAATAGCAAAATTAATCGTGCGTGCACGCACGCATGCGTTTGTGCTTGCGTCTTTCTGTCTGTTTAGAGTACCTTTCTGATGCTTAAAATATAACTGTGTGATCTTCAAACTGCAAAAGTTATATTTGACAAAATCATAAAATTTCGTAGGCATCAAAATTTAGATGTACCATCAGCCAAATAAATAAATAATAAATATAAATATCATGGGGTCAACACACCATAGTTAGTCCCCACAGGCTTAGGGATACGTACAACGGATATCGTCAAAAATCGCCAAATATGTGGTAAAAGTAAAGTTGATAATCGTTTGCATGTATAACACAATAATGCTAATAGATGTGTCTGCCAACTTGAAAGTTCGACTTTAGCGACATATTTGTGGCGTTATCTGGGCCATTTCACGTTATGCCTAGGAATTTCGTGATCTGGCGGATTTTACGATCGGCCGCCGTCATATATATCGACAGTATAACTGGGCTCTTGAAAATGAAGGATAGGTTTTTAACATTAGTTTAATGAAAAATCTACTCAACATTTGTACTTGCCCAGCCGCCTATTGGCTCAGCACGGCTCAGTAACTGGAATCTATGGTAACTTAATATTTAATATAGTTTCGAGCTAAAATAACCGATGATACCCAAATAGGCATAGCTGGCGTCTTCAGTCTAGATCCGGGATGCTGCTGATTTACGTTATTCTTGGCGTTATCTTCGTTTCCATACCAGACGAGCAGGCCAACCGGGCTTCTTGATAATACGCCAAACTGTGGCATCGCCTAAAACAGATGTATTCTTATTACACCATAAACTATGGTGTTACAAAAATAATCGTAAAGCGGAATGAGGGTTAAATGGACCATTATTCATTATAAAAGGTCCATTTACAATGATTGAAACTCGTAGTATTACTACCGCCGAACTTACCGCTTCAAAAGAAATTTAATTATTCATTGATACAAGTATACATACCCTATTTCAGTAAAATAATGACTTAACTACGCAGAATGTTTACGAGTATGCTACTATGACAACTGACGTGACAGCTTACTAGAATTGTCAATATTTTTCGCTTTGATAACTCGTGGTACAGGCTGTTTTGCAAGTAAAATATTTGAAAGATCTCCTTATTTGTGGTGTTTCTGAAACTGAATTTTTAAGGAGTAGGTAACTTAAACAGAAAATAGCTATTTACATAATGATCCTCATCGCCAATATACACGACCCCGTTGTGAAGATAAGGGGTGGCTCGTCCCGTTAGCAGCAAAGTGACCACATTAAGTGATCCTTCCACATGAGATGACACTAAATATGTCAATTTCCCGTCTAAATCTTTCTTGATGCTGCAAGGAATGATTAAGTTACATACTTATTTAGTTGAGACAATTATACTCAGAACGCAATCTTAAATTAAAGTAAATATTAATTATTTTCAATTACTTATTAAATTGAGGTATGAGTTTTTTAAAACTACGTTTCTACTTAATTTCACTTACTTTTCACAGCCTCTGGACAATACTGCAGCATACAACAATAATAAAGCACCGCAGCCTTCCTCGGTTTTAAACTAAACAAGGAAATAAGTTTAGCAGATAACTACTCATACTCAACAATGACAATGAAACATTTTTTTATGTTCAATCGATGAATTCATAAGGACCATCTTTCAAAACTACCTATCCGTTTCCATTTTCCATTTGTTGACACATGATCATTCTGCAAAATTAAATTATACGAAAAATTGGATGAAACTAATAAGCAATAATTTTGGTTATCTTTTGTAAGTTTAGAGGGCTAATACATCATACTTCATATGTACGTATTTATTCCGATTATCTGACCCTCTATGCCAGAACACAGTGTACAGACGCATGACGGCAGGATTATCAAGTAAGATGATGAAAGTGATCCGGAAGGAACTATCAAAGGTCCACTCTTCGAAAAATGTGAAATAGTTAGAGTATTAGTCCAGTTTAGTCGTATAAAAACCTCATGTGCCAATAAAATTATTCAAAAATAACTGCTAGTACTCACCAAATATAAAAAACGCTTCACAAAAATTTGGACGTCCTCCAAGTTGTTGAATTCAAAAATGTGCAGCTTGTTGAATTAAACAATCAGTCATTGAAGTTTTAACAGGGAACATTTTATTTTGTGTTGTATTTATTATTTCATACATGTAACAAAAGTTCTTAAAGTTAACATCAACCCTGGTAGGGTATAGCATTTTTTATTTATAATTTTTACTATTTTAAAATCTTTTATTTTAAAATAAAAAATTCTGTACCTACTCGTATATTAAATAATTAAAATGATGAATAGATATTTTGAAATTCGGTATTAATTAAGTGCGAATTAATAAATAGTTTCCAAAGTCAAATCATGTAGGTAGTGTTCCAACAATATGTACAGTCAAATTTTACTTTATCCAGCTAAGCAGTTCAAAAATCTGATACGAACATAGTATTTGTGTTATGTGTTTTATGTACAACAAAGAGTTATAAATAAATACATACATAATTAGTTAGTGCGCGAAACTTCGTCTGCGTCCGGTATGATGTTTACTTTTTCCTCCGATAAAAAGTAGCCTATTTTACTCAATGATTTCTAAAGATAAAATATTTTTTCATCATCATCATGTCAGCCGAAAGACGTCCACTGCTGGACATAGGCCTCCCTCAAGGCTCTCCACTCAGGCCGGTCTTGGGGTTTCCGCTTACAACGCGATTCCGCGATCTTAACCAGGTCGTCGCTCCATCTTATTGGAGGCCTACCGACAGCTCGTCTCCCGGTCCGCGGACGCCATAGAGAACCTTCCGACCCCATCGGCCATCAGTCCTGCGAGCAATGTGCCTCGCACACTGCCACTTCAATTTCGCAATTCTTTGGGCTATGTCGGTAACGTTAGTTCTACTGCAGATATCATCATTTCTGATTCTATCCCGCAAAGAAACCCCGAGCATAGACCTCTCCATAGCCCTCTGAGTGACTTTGAGCTTCCTCATGAGGCCCATCTTTAGCGCCCACGTCTCACATCCGTATGTCATCACTGGCAACACACACGGTTAAAGACTTTTGACTTTAAACACTACGGTAATTTGGACGAAAAGACACTGCGAAGCTTCCCAAGCTTCCCAAGCTTATCCGTTACAAGCAAACACACATTTAAAAAAAATCTCTTCATGATATTAGCTTAGTCTTTGATTGTTATTTTATTATTCTCTGTCTTAAATATCACACTATAGTTACCTATATTTACCTTTTCGGTTACACCATCTTGAAAATAATACGAACTGTGTTGCACGTATACAATATCTGACGGTAGAGCCACCACAGCTTTAGCCTCTCCTCCTTGTGGAATATTCATACCGCCAGCGCAGCGCCAAATCACCTCACTACAAGCTCGCCACAAAGCTTCCTCCTGACGTTCCTCAGAGGGCCGCAGATATCTGTACAAGAAAAGTTAAAGACTTCATTTTGATTAGCCTGTTCTTGTTTGAATGTGTGCGAAACATTTCGACTTGTCCGTCTTAGGCATTATGCGAAATAATTTTTTTACATCCTATTCTCCGATATTCCGCACGTGAATAAACCCTGTCAGAGACTTTGCCCATAACGTTCTCTATTGAAGTAAAATATTGTCCAACAGTACATACATGGTGCGGATTTATGCCGAAGCACGTGGCTGGCAAGAGAATTATGACAGGCATTTTGAAGCTATATTGTGCGCCTTCGCCGATGTCGTTTTACTAGTGCTATTATAATAATATGAGCCTGAAAATCAACTCATTTTTAACATCATAAAATATCATCATCGTGATATTATGCATAATGCTTTACGGTCTGTTGTTATGATCAAAGTGAAGAACATTTTGAATTAGTGGGATTGGGCTATTCTTGTGCTTATTACGTTACGTAGTATAAAATACAGTTGCTTCTTGATGTATGTACGTAAGCTTAGGTTTTTAAGCTACGAAACAGATAATAATACGATTTCATCACTAGATTGAGTAATTTAAGCGGAAGGTTTATATAATATAAGTAGTTTTGAACAAAGGGAGGTACAAAGTTAACGCCTTTAACTTCAGACTCTCTATATTTTATTGGTTCTTTTCTTTAAAAGTTGCATCAATGCGAAGCCAGGGCAGGTCACTAATAAGTTTATAAAAGATTAATTCATATGGGTGCAACATATTTCGCTGTTCTTGCTGATAAGCTTCGTTTGATGCTTAATTCCAACGTGCTTTTAAAATTTAAATTCAACATTTTCATCCGGACTCTAAGAAACCAATGATTATATTGCATATATTTCGTAAAATAAAAGTGAGTAATGAATAACGTTGCTAGAACTGCCACAAACAGTTTTAGGAGTGTGACCGATATTGCGTCTTGGGACGCAACCGTGCACGTAAAGAAAATTTGAAAAAGTGAGTAATCCAATAAACACGAAATATATAGAATGTTGTTTTTAATGGTTAAGAGATTAAAGCTTAAAGAAAATAACCTTGATAGGAAGACAAATGCAAGCACGCTCGCGCGCACGCACAAACGGACATTAAAGTGACAAGTATGTGTTTCTTTTTGGGGTAAGTATATGGATCCCTAACTATATCGAGGCATATTAAAATATAATAATGTCTTACGTTTCCGGGGGTTCTAAGGACTTATTATCCTTCGTTAAAGGCCGGGAGTCAAATAATAGCCACTTGATGATATGGGCCTGAAGTCCAGCAAGCAACGACCTCGCGCCGTTTCGAGGGGCAGCCAACCCATAACCTAACGGCTGACTGGCTGCTCTCATTACAATTGGTGATCGGATCCATTCCGCTCTCGGTGAGCATGAAGCCGTGCCAAAAGTTGTAACGCGGAGTTCCTAAAATTTAAAGAATTGTTAAAGTATTTTCCTTCAACGGTTGAATTCCTTAGTCAGAAGCTATAAATTACAAGACTGTTATTTTTAGACGCATAACGACGAGGACCATATTTTATTTCAACTTACAATAGCCTGCGCTTCGGTAATTGGTTTTCCTCCCACGACGCATGGTTTCGCACCAGGCGATAACTTGTTACGTGGATATAACACACGTTCTGAAAAGATTATCCAATTTTAGGCGAAAAATGGAATTTTTACTGCAAGCATGTTGTTTATATCATGAAAAAGGACACTGCATGATAAATTTTACACCAGCAACAGAACATGACAAAATATCACTATGATAGTCGAAAACTTTACCGAGTTTTGTATTTATTTTACAATAATTCTACTAGTTTTTTTTTTATTCTAGTTAAAATTTTTAATAAAAAAGTAAATTGGTGTCAATTGTCCCCTGATGAATTTTCACGGGACAATTTATAGCAATTCACTTTGTCAAAAAGTAAGCAAAGCTTGTGTTAAGGGTGCTGGGTTATACATAATATATTCAGCACCCAAAGACTTAAGAAAGAACATTGTGTTTTTCATTCACATCTGTCTTGACCAGGGATCGATCCCGTGGCCTCAAGCTTAGTAGTCAGGTTCTCTAACCACTCGGCTATCCCATCGTCGGTTGTAAATATTTTGAGAATTGTTGATTCAGGTTACTGTAATCCCAGTAATATAATAAATGCGAAAGTTTGTGGTAAGTGTGTGTGTGTGTTTGTGTGTGTGTGTGTGTGAGTGTGTTTGTTTCTCCTTCGCGCTAAAAGAGCTAAACGGTTTTGGCCCAAAATTTGATATATACATCTGGAATAACACATGGGCTACTTTTTATCTCGCTTTTCCCACAGAATCCAAATAAAATCTCGAAATTTCATCCGATAACTATAGAGTCATGATATTTGGCATAGTCAATGCAATGTCAATATTATAGAGAGCGCAATGTAATTTTTGGGAATTTTCACGGGACCTTATGATTTAAGATTGAAGATGCGCGGATAAATACTAGTTATATAATATACTAGCAGGTGCCCGCGGCTTAGCCCCCGGTGTAGTTTTTTTTTTTAAATTTAAATTTTAAATTAAAAGTTTATAAAAACCTTCTCCTGACAAACACAACAAAAAAATAATCAGCGAAATCTGTCCAGCCGTTCAAGTGTGATGCCGTGACCAAGGGAAATAGGAATTCATTTTTATATATAAAAAAAGAACCTACTAGCTGTTCAATAAAACTTTGTCGACCGCTGGAGGGAACTGGGCATTGCCCGGGACAAATGAAGGCAACGTTAATCGGAGGAGGTGCAGGTTTCTCTTAGTGAAAGAAATCGAAGAATTTTTTAATTAGCTTTTAAGCAGTTCCAGCGATTAAGGTTTAAAAGTAGCTAGATAAAGAAAAAAGTAAGTAAGTGGAAAATATTTCAGTGTTATTTGTAGATTTTTTAAATAATGATGTAAATGATCAACAAAATCAAAAAATATCTACCAAAAAATTCTTCTTGTGAAGTACCAAGGGCACTCTTACGTAGCATTTCAATAGATAATTGTATTTTTGTTAAACGACTAAGCAAGTGAGATTAACAAAAATCTTATAAGTTTCATTTAAACTAAGACTTGTCCCCGTCGCCACACTTTTCAAGCTGCACTAAATTTGGATTTCTAATAAATATTAATTTTTTTGTCCAATTTTGATTTAAGCAAACCGTTCAAGAATAGGTTAAGGCATTTACTGACGACAAATTGACACAGGCAGCGATTTTTCCGGTATCAAGTGTTAAGTGAACGAAGGCAGGATAAGTTCTAAGCAGTTCCAGGAATACATGTTAGAAAATAACTTCTCACTGCGTCGAAGTGTGAAATGTGAACTGCATTACAAGTAATTGCCTTCGTGCTGCACGCTCTAGCTCCAAGGGTCAAGGGCATCTATCGTTATTTAGATTCGATTTGCAGTTGTCTCTAGTAATGACACATATGGTTTAAGACGACGCCATGCCTTAGAAGGGAAGATAATACTTAAACTATAAAAAGATAAAGATAGCTAAAAATATAATGTAGCCGTTTAAGACACAAGTCAAAAAGAAACACAATTTTAAAATCTCTGATGTTTTCGACTTTTTGATGATTATTTTTCTAGCTTGGTTAAATTGATAAAACCAAAACCAGTGGGCTCTTAGTTATAAAATTTAGTATACCTTGAAATTGGCCAAAAGATCTTAAGTCAGAAAAAATATAACCGTATTATAAAACGATACCTTCAGTGAGCACAGCAGGGGCGTAGCGCTTTCCAGGAAGCATGATTCACAGTATATTAATTACTAACAACTATTTGGTTACAATTTCAATCAACGAATCTGTAGTTAGTTTCAAAATATTATGTACAAAGGATTTATGATCAAATATTTGAATTATAATTTGATTGCCACGATGCAACTCTAAACAGCATAATAATAAAACTGATTTTTACTGCGCGTTAAGGTGCGATCTAACTGCACGTCATCCTAGCTTAGGTGATCGGTTCAAAATGCTTGCATTCGTAGGTGTAATAATGTTGAATTTGCCAGTGTAAGAATAGATGAATACCTATGTTATAAGAATGGGAGGGTGGTACCAAATGTTTCTTCGAAAATATTTATATTATAACTAGGTACGTACCTAAGGTTAGTAGTGGACATAACAGTAACTAGACATAATAAAACAAGTAGTTTCTTTTATTTTCCACTAAAGCTCAGTATTTTGATTACCATTAATCATGGCGATACGTAAAAATAAACAACCGTTAATTTTATACAATAAAAACCTACTCAGTGTCAGGTGACAATTCAAATAAATTTTGAAAAAAAAACGTTCGTTTACATTTAAATCCTTTCCAATGTAGGAACATAAGTACAGGGTAACGGAAAACGGTGTAAGAACTTAGGCAGAATTTAAAAATTTGAACCCCAAATGCCTTAGTCCAATGTGCAGGTTTATTTTTAATTAAATAAAAAAAACAATTGTAGCATAAATTTACATTAAAAATTAAATTGAACGCAAACTACCCACTAACTCATACTGTCTTATTACAAGCTTTTATTTAACTAGCAATGTGCGTATGTGTATGTACTTTTTACCTTTGTGCGGGTCAAATGTTACAAGTTAAATTTGTCTCTTTTCTAGTGAACAAAAATAATTATTTTGCTCACCCGCGACCTTATGATAGTTACGTTTATGCAAGATATGCGTGTTCATGCAGTTCCTCCATCTCTACACTGTAATAGAACACACACAAATCACACAAACCCATCTATCACCATTACCAGACTACATTGATGCGTTTCGAACTCAACTAAGTAGACAAACAGTGTAACATCTGGTAGCATGGTGTACCGTTGTGTTGCTCTGAAGATGAGGTCTCGTCGAGTTCGAAACGCGTCAGAGTAGTGTGGTGGTAGTGATAGATGGGTTTGTGTGACTTGTGTGTGTTCTTCCAGTGTGGAGGTGGAGGAACTGCATGAACACACATATCTTGCATAAACGTAGCTATCATAAGGTCGCGGGTGGGCATCCATACTAATATTATAAATGTGAAATTGTGTTTGTATGTTTGTCCGTCTTTCACGTAGAAACGGATTGACGTGACGTGATTTTTGGCATAGAAATATTTATGAGCCAGAGAGTGACATAGGCTACTTTTTATCCCGAAAAAATGCACAGTTCTCGAGGAAACAGCGCGCGGTAACCGAATTCCACGCGGACGAAGCTGCGTGCAAAAGTTAGTAAAGTAATAAAATTGTTTTTGTTCATTGATATGGATGGACCTCCGCAAAGTAACGCCTGATTCAATAAATCATTTCCCAGTGGTCAAATAACTTGATATTTTTCACACCTCACCTTCAGAAAAGTAACTTTTCCTCCCTGACGAGAGGGAGCAAAGTGCAACTTTTCTGTTCAAGGCTTTTCTAAGTATTTTATTGCAAATGCCATTTTTTGAAGTTGATAACTGTAAAGCCACGCCATTTTCTATGCTGATTGTTCTTGAATAATATGTAGAATATTTCTTTTTTAAGTTTCTTAACGCTCGGTGTGAAAAGTTGTATGAGCCACTCGGGAGCAAAATTATTTTCATCTTGGGCGTTAACACTTGCAGAATCCTTCGCTACATTCTGGATTCAATGTACGCCGTCGCCGTAAATACACCATTTTGCTCCCTTGTGACACAAATAACTATATCACACTTATGTAAATCTGGTGACAATATAATAATTCGGCCGTTACATCCTGGTAGTCTGGCCAGGATCGTCTCCGTAGGACGCAACTCCTCAACGGTTAATGGTCGATATAGTTTGGATGACAATGCCAGTACAGGCAACAAAAAGTACATTCAGCTAAAAAAGCTTGTATTAAAAATGCAATTTTTAATGAAAACTTATTTATAGTACGTACCTACCTACTTTATATGATTTGATGATTATTTAAAATTTATCTGATTAGGATTATAAATGTTCCAAAAAATTAAGACACATGTTTAATTTATTTTCCTTAATAAAAACAACACTGTAATTAATTAGAATATTATAAAAACCGAACTCCTAAAAAACAAACATAAGATAAAATAAAACCGGCTAAGAGCGTGTCGGACACGCCTAAAATAGGGTTCCGTAGCCATTACGAAAAAATTAAGTAATATTTTTCTAAGGGTTTCGTATTTTATACGTAATCTTCCAAGTTTAGGTATATTTTATACCTTAGGCTGCTATTTACTCAAACTACTAATAATTCTCAAGCAAACTTAGCCGTTATAGTTTTCCTAGAAAGTATGATAAACTTAAGACCATACTGATTTTTTCTATTTTTTCCACCCACTGGTTTAGATTTTAATAAAAATTTGCACTTTAAAGTTGAATATTTCACACATAGCCTCAATCACACAAAAACACTCCCCACTTTACGTCAATGGGACATACCCTAAAAAAATTTTTTAGAATTTTTAATTGTACCATTTTATCGGCATAGTTTACAAATTAAATTACAGCTTTATAGCATTGATAGTCCCTGAGTAAAGCCGCGAACGCGGACGGACTGACGGATAGACAGACAGACAGACAGACAGGTTCCGTTTTTGCCATTTTGGCTCCGGAACCATAAAAAATGCGTTTTCACGCATCTACATAGGTGCTCAAAATTTCCGCAACCATTACGCTAACATTAAACATGTTTCAGATTTTGTTGAAATATTATAATAGGTTTGAACTCATGAGGCCAGGTCAAAAGTAAAATCCACAAGACTACCACGGCGTTGATGGTGATATGGAAAAGACGTTGGCTTTTTCCTTAGGAGCAAAACAATACAACACAATGGTTTAACATTGTTTTCGATTTTCACTACTGTTCGTGTCTTTCCCGAATTTATTATTTGTTTTCCACCTTGATTTATTTTACGCTTTCAGTTTGTGTATGAGAACGGGTGATAAAAAAAGCATTCCAAACATGACACCGTCTACCTTCACAATGTCGTGGCATGCAGCTGTTAAAATCTCTTTAAAGATTATTGTATTTTCTGTCATGCCTCTCTTAAGGCGGAACCGTAAGACTTATATTTATTTATTGTTATCCGTTGTAAAACATCATGATTATTCTTATCAAGTATCAAAACTGTTCGCATGCAGTATTAAGTAGTCTTGTTATCGGTAGAAATAGGTGCTAACCTCATCATTCCGAAGGCCATGCTGTGCCGATGGTACGCGGAAATACTTCTAATTTTCAACGTAGGTAGCTAAATAGCACGTGTACGTACTCGTACTATAGATTAAAACCAAATCCATGACATGAATGAAATATCGACCTTCAAATTTCCAATACATAAGCCGACGTGGGCACCCACTGAGTTTTAGGCACTTTATTCATGTAAATCTTGCACTTTGGTCTTTGAATGACGTTGCGGAACCCTGATTGATTTGCCTGTGACATCTCTCTACACATGTTTAGTTTAGTCTAGCTTTATAATTATTCTGCTGTATTCTTGGTTGCCCTGAAAAACAGCGCCATGACTGAAGAAATTCAGACATCGGCATGTGCTGAGTGGCATCCATTTTGGTGCTTTGTTAACAACTGTTATACTTATTTAGATTAAGATTTCATGTACAATCTTTTTTTAACACCAAATAAATTAAATCAATTCAATTCTATTCTATTCTATTCTATAAATAAGTCAAGTATTTTCTTGTAGTTTTAAATGATAATTTTAGTTACGAAATCTGAGATTTAATTATGAAATCTTGCCTACCTTAACTTCTTGTTAAAATGAAAAAAATGTTAATCGTGAAATCGTACCTTCGTCTTTTCTTCCGAATTGTGGTGATAGCAAAAGTAGTCTTTTATCAACACTTTCCTTGTCTTGGTCTTTTTTCTGCGCCTTAACTGCTTCGTAGTCCAAATTGTCGCGAGATTTTGGTATCCGATTGTATACTAAGTACTTTGTCAGGTGATCCATATTTGAACCTAATTTTAATTAATTACTTTCAGTTTAATTTAAAAATATGAGAAACAAAAGGGTTAGGTACCTACGTCATGGTAAAAACGACAATTTTATCGGAGTATTTTTTTATCATTATTACACGACTGCCAAATAAGATGGTTTTAAGATTTAAGAAGGTTGAATAGAATCGCAAAATTTGGGAACACAATATCAAGGTGTGAACGGTACAAATTCGAATAGCAGAATAATTTCATGTAGGAACGCAAACACATTGTGCGGCAGAATGTTTATGCAAATTACAATTTACATAACGTGGAATGCTGTACCTTTAAATTTTTAGGGTAGTCGCACATGGACCTGTTTCTCCAACAAAACGCGCTTCTTAATTGATTTCGCTTTGCTTCGCGGGGAGCATAATCAAAAATTTAGGGATATAAAACACAGTTACAGGTTATGTACAGCTAGCAGCACGCACTACAAAGACAAATATTTAGCTTAAAGATAGGTACCTATCGTAATTTTATTTTTCATACGAACCGTCTAGATAATAATAGAGTAAACAATTATCCGTGTTATTCTATTTGCTATTCTAAACCGTATAAATATTAATTCTGATTAGCATTATAAAGTGTCATAACACCTAGTTTATAAAGATAGTGATCATAGTATTCGTGTATGACTTGCTAGCTTTCGCACCTATTAATACTTAATAAATAATAATAATAATAAAATCATTTATTGCAACAGAAAATAAGACAGGTATTATTTGTCCCAAAATTCTCCGTATTTTATATTGTATTTCAGCAATATAACAACAGGAGTACAAATGTATAATATGTGTTCGCATTGGGAGTGAGATTTAAATTTTCCTCAGTTCCCTGTATGAAATGGTACGAAAGTGGTTTTTATTTTTTACAGATATATTTCTTTTTTTTACAAATTAAGGTATCTTCACGTGGTGAAAAATATATGAGTTGGCTGTCGTGTTTTGAAACTATTAATGACGGGTCACTTTACTGTAAAATATTGTAGGTAACTTATTTAAATCCCTTTCAGAGGCTTCACATTATTATCATAAAGTATTTTCTTACAAAACCGCGGATCGTGAAGTGTTTTGAAGAAACAAATTATATCTAAAATTTGAAAAATTCTTCATAAAAACCAAGATGAATCCCGACAAAATTGAGTTATTGGTTTTAATGGGAAAACTAAATACAATTGTGTGAATTATTTGCCATTGCTTATCTCTCCTTGCCATCATGCGTATCAAAATTTCTTGTGTTAAAACATATACACAATGCTTATCCATGAGTAAACTAAGTATATCCAGCATCAAATAAAGGAAGAGCTGGAGGTGTTCAGATAATATCGTAATACGTCTGTATTGTCTGGGGTTAAAGCGTAGTCCGATTTATTTGAGCACTTTGGCCGCTCTCTCACGATATAAATACTTACGAATATGTTGACGCTAACTGTATGTAGGTGTTTCGTAAATTTAGCGGCGCGGGTACTATTAGACCAGCGGTTCTCAAAGTTTTTTGGTGACGGAACCTATTTCAAAACTACATATTTGTCGGAGCCCTAAAATAGGGAAAAACAACGAACTGAATGCTAGGTTGTACTTTTTTAATTATTTCCAGCTTTTTGCGGAACCTCCGCAAAATCTTTACGGGGCCCTGGGGTCTGAGGAGCTCAAATTGAGACTATGTAATGAAAAATTCTGTCAGAGTATGTATTTTTGTTTCATTAAAAATACGTTATTACATGTGAACATATCTAACTGTGTTGCCCGCAACTTCAAATGCGAATAATTCGTTTATCCAATTAATTCGGGATAAATCATAAAACTATCCTTTGCCCTTCCCGGAGTCTCAAACTATCTCCATACCAAATTTCATCTAAATTGGTTCTGCGGTTTAAGTGTCAATTATGAAACAGTTACATAGACACACTACGGGCAGAGTTAGTGTCCATGGATGGAATGGATCTGTATTTTTTAACCGACTTCAAAAAAGGAGGAGGTTCTATGTTCATATGTTTGTATTTTTTTTTTTTATTTATGTTCACCGATTACTCAGTCAGTAGTGGACCGATTTTCAAAATTATTTTTTTAATCAAAAGGGTATTCTTCTGACGTGGTCCCAAGATCGGATGATGGGATCCTAGGGAAATCGAAGGCAAACCTCAAATTTTATAGCATTAACATTCAGAAAGTATCATTTGGTAACCTGGACCTGATGAGGAAGACCGTGATGACCAATGGAACTCATCAAAGCTAAGTAATGCTCGCGTAAATGATTCTTTCGAACTGATCTGATGCTGAAGCTAGAAGGTAGGCAACGGAACTCTGTTAGAAAGCAAAGCAACTAAGTCGTGTTTGGGGTTAATGGAATCGTTGTGATATGTACTTTGGCTACGAATCACTAAAAAGTGAGAAATAAAGAATTTTTTTAACAAAAAAGTAAAACCGTCAACAAAAAAGTAAAACCGACTCCAAAAAATGAAAAAAAAAAAAAATGGAACCGACTACAAAACCCTTGAAAATATTTTTCTAGGTACGTACTAGCTCGAAGTCGGTGACTCAGCACCACCCAGCAGGAGGGATTGAAACTCATAGTATGTAAAAGAGGTAGACGACTATTGTCCCACTCCTGCTGGCTCGTGCTGAGGCACCGATTTCGAGCTAGTACGTACCTAGAAAAATATTTTCAAGGGTTTTGTAGTCGGTTCCATTTTTTGTTATTTTTTTTTTGGATACGGTTTTACTGTTTTGTTAAAAAAATTCTTTATTTTACACATAAACAGTTTTTTTTTTAAGTCTTGTTAAAAGAATAATTAACCGTAATCGACCAAGAGAGGCTATGATATTATGACACGCGTGTGTTAGAAGTCTATTCCTGTAATGAATACTTGTCTCATACATTTTAATGCGTTTTTGTTTTTTTTTTTTTATTCGACTTGATGACAAACGAGTTTTTGTTGCAGTTAACTAAACCTAACTAGGTCTAGCCAATGATTTCCTACTTCGTAAGCTAGGTACCTACTTTGTTTGCTTCTGCCAGACTTTGTGCGGGGTGTTGCTTCAATATACTTATTGTTTTATTTAAAAACATTAGTAAAATAAACCTTCATTTCATTTGTATCTGGGTTGCAAGTAAAATTTAAAATAACACCTACCTACAGACAGGAGTGCAGATGAACAGATAATAACAACTATAAAAGCGTTTGATTGCCTTAAAATTTCATTCCATTGTGAAAATTATTTGTTTATGTACTATAAGATTGTTAGGAGAGTATAGCTGATTTATTTACCTTTCTCTTTAACAAGCGTAAGGATTTTGTCCGTTATTGGCAGGTCATCATTATTTGAGTTCTTAGATATGTTTGACTGCATAACTTTCCAATGAGTTATTGCCACATTCTTACTCATTTTTGAACCGCACTTTTATGACGATTTTATATAATTGTGCATTGTGTTTTAGTGTTTGATTTTTTATCCATTCGCATTAGTTAACTTTTAAAGGTACTTCACTACGCAACTCACTAAATTCGAGTGAAGTGGTAGCAAAGTAGAGTTTGACAGTATTCTTTAATGTAACTACGATTAAAATGACTTGCTAATCTCATACTGTACTCTTAGAGATCGTTTTGATACTTGTAACTGAAAATGCAATGAAACGTTAAATTTTCATTTGAAATATTACATTATAAAATCACATTTTAATCGATCTATATTATTATAATATTACGAGTAATACCTTTAAGCCTTTTATTCAATTATTGCTTATTTTCGGGATCACGGAAAGAGCTGCACAATCTCGATGAAATTTGCAATGTGGGGACTTTCGTGAATGTACAATAGATCTAGCTTCGTCCTACCCCTCGGAAACGCATGTTTTCAAGTCTTACCACAGAATAAGTAAAAGTACAAGTAAATAAAATATAAGCTCGAGCACATCACGCGGGCGATCCGAGGCTCTGCGCGGCAACTACTGAATAGCACACTCTAGGGGGCCCGAAATATGTTTGTATCGGAGAACAAAACCGCGGAGTGAGCTGCGCCAGGTCTTATCCCAGTTTACCCAGGTACAGTTGATTTCATAATCTTGTAAGTAAAAATTTGATCAAAAATATCTGAACACGCTTCTACGCCGTTTACAATAGAGTCGTGTTCAGATATGTTTGATAAAATTTTTGCTCACAAGTTTATGAACTCGATCGACTTAGGTATGCGTTTTGTGTATTATTGACTGTGTATCCTCCATTATCTTTATTATGCAAGAGTTTATCATTTATTGTTTAAATATTCCCAACTATGGAATTAAAAGTATCATTACTTATTATTTTACGACCGACTAATAAGTTAAGTGATTTGATTTGTCACCCTAACAACTAACCTTGAGCTCACGTGATTGTATCCCGGTAGGAACAGGCTCTTTTTGGCGGTCATCGTATGGTGATCGAATTATAGGACCATATGTAATAATGTGTTTAGCTAGGTACTGGACTAATATTGATGTAAATTTGTTCCTACTCTTATACCAGACACGATTTTAAATAAGAAACTAGACCTATTTTCGTTGTTCTTGACTATACAACTATAAGGATAATATCCTTGTATAAAGCTTAACCCTTTTTGATAGCTTTTGAGTGAAGTTGAACCATCACGTATCAAAATGGATTGATCGGCTTAAACTTTCAAAGCTGTGCTACGTAAAGCGATGTTTAATATAAAACTGTAAGGTCATGATCGCAGCCATCATTAACCCGACCTGTTAAATTCTATAGAAGCTTCACACGCCCACAAAGAAATCATTTAATCATCTAAAACAGGTTCCTAAGAAATACTAGTAATGTTATTTACTTCAATGTTACCCCTTTAAACAAAATAACTGTTAGCCTAAATAAATTCAAAATGTATAGAAAAACAAGCATTTTATTTAAATTTAATTTAACGTTAAACATGAAGTGGCAAGAGCGTATAGGGACGTAGATATACTGCTTGTGGTATTTTTTATATTATTATTAGTTAATATTACATTTATCATTTCTGAGGGGGTCCGGATAAAATACGACCTGTAATTTTCGTTCATTTCGGGTTAACAAATACTGAATCATATTTAGGTACGCTAACTAAATCCTTCTGAGGGCCAAACCTCTTATAAAATAGTTAAGAGTAGGAGTTAAATAGGACTTATTTGATTATAAAATTTCTTCAGCACTTATTAAAGTTAATGTTCATTAATCGCGCTTTCGCAATTTCTTTACTAAGCTCGTAGAAATAGCTAATAAAAACGATATTATGTGCCGGGGATACACAAGCCAACTGGATAAATGTTTCTACTTAGTCAACGTCTTGAAAACGTCTCAAGTGTTTGTTTTCTTGGCATTTACCTGTACTTAAGGCGGGATTCGTTTTTATCGAAATTGAAAAACATGTGATAGAAAAATAATCTTCCAGATATTTTCAATCGTTATACCCAACCCAAGTACAGTCAAGGGCAAAGATATCGACACGGCCAAAGTTACAAAAATATGTATTCACGACTTTATGCACTTAACTTACGGCCGTGTATACATATTTTTGCAACTTTGGCCGTGTCGATATTTTTGCCCTTGACTGTACCTACCCAGCGGCGAGAGCTTTTTGATTCTCGATAGTGCAACGAGATTATAAATACGTGTACCTAGGTATTATTAGAATTGCACTGAATGTTTTGACGGCGTTATGTATTTCAAAATCTAGTTTTATAGTTTTTTGCATTTTCTGAGAAAATTTTCCACAGTAATGTATATTTTTTTGTATACCACCAAAAAAGTAGAAGTTTGAATTGAACGAAAAAAAGGGCACAAACTTTAAAAAAAAAACAACTTTTTAACGATAGATATTTCGATTGAACGTAAGCTTAATTCTTCTATAATAATATCATAATAAAGCGAAATGAAGCCGTGGTGGCCTAGTGTTTTGACCTATCGCCTCTCAAGCAGAGGGTCGTGGGTTCGAAACCCGGCTCGCACCTTGAGTTTTTCGAAATTCATGTGCGGAATTACATTTGAAATTTACCACGAGCTTTGCGGTGAAGGAAGTTCCCAATCCGCACTGGGTCCGCGTGGGAACTATGGCCCAAGCCCTCTTGTTCTGAGAGGAGACCTGTGCCCAGCAGTGGGACGTATATAGGCTGGGATGAAAGGGAAATGATCCGAAAAAATTAGAACGTGTTTGGGACTTAAGAATGCAAGTTTTCACCAAACTTTTTGAAAGGTAATTTATTTTTCTTCCAACTATGCTTTAATTTAATCATAACCGCACTAAATACCCAGCACAAAGTGGGAAATGTACGAAAATCCTTTATTACATTGTTTTACATTTTTTTTTATTGCACCACCAAAGAGGTAACACAAGTATTTTTGCTATAAAATTAGCCTGCATAGCTGTGCTGCATAGTGTAAAAAAATCTAGTGTTAGGTTGCTCAACCTGACGGTCTTATGAAATTTGACATATTGCGTGCAAAAAAATGTTGCTACCAATCCTACCAAAAACAGTAAGTAGCCGTATAAAAAAAAACTTTGTGTGTTTGGTTGGCCAACCTGGCGCCCATCCGAAATTTGACAGATCGCGGGTAAAAATATCTACTACTGGCGACTAAAAAAAGTAAGAAATGAAAAAAAAAATTGGTCCCTTGGGCCCTTGCGAATTTCCCGTGGAATTTGTTGAGAGTGCGAATGTAAACTTACAAAAATGGAATCATCGAGTGCTAGTGACATTTCTTTCCTATTAATTGTTTAGCATGACTTTTTTTTCGTCTACTATTCCTGTTATAGTTGAAAGAAAAGCAGATTATGCACCTCGCATATATTGCCCTCGTGCTTTTTAAAGCCCTCGCTCACGCTCGGACTACAAATCGGCACTCGGTGCCATAATAAATAACTTTCTGCTTGGTGCAACAATCTACTATTTTTTTCTTTTTCTTTCAACTTTAAAAAAAATCAAAATCAGAAAGTCGGTTCTATCGGTCAGTTAGTGGCAGAATATTTTTAGATTAGGTATGTCAATGTAAAAAAATGTACTTTATGATTTTTTTTTTACCTCACATTGTGAAAAAAGTGTAAATACAAAAGTTGTAGATCTTTTAATGACCTACAACTTTGCTATTTATTTTTTTCAGTAGAAGTTGATTTTACCGGAAAAGTCACTTAAACCGTTTTTTACCCTTAAAAGTTCACCCCCTCCCCCTCCCGACCCCAAATGGCCCATAAATTATTTTCTTTTTTTTATATTGTCTTCTTTTTGCAATGGGTTTCGATCATCATGCTCAAATTTTTTTCGGTCTAATAAATTATGTGCCCTGGCGAAGTGTAGCAAGTCAAAGTAAAGTTTGAGTACTTAAAAGTTGAAAAAAAGTCCCATGTTGCAATTATCTTCCCCTACTTCTTGGACACCATTGCTGGGTAAATAACATTTTGATAAAATATTGGACAATACTAAAAAAATACGTATCAAGCTGGCAAACAGAATTTACTAACTAATCATATAACTTAGGTGAAATTGGTGCGGGCATTGGATTGTAGGGTAGGGAGGGGCATGTTGAGCAAGCGGGTAAGTTATCTCCAAAACTAAGAACTCAATATGGTGGAAAATGAGGTCCACGAATGAAGAACACAATACAACATTACAACGTCACGTGACGCAAGAATGAGTCGCAGGCTTCGTATGTTTTTTTTTAACCCCTGACGCAAAAAGATTGGTGTTATAAGTTTGACCGCTATATGTGGTGTTGTGTCTGTCTGTGGCACCGTAGCTTTTAAACGGGTGGACCGATTTGAATGTGTTTTTTATTTGAAATCAGATTTTCTAGCGATGATTCTGAGAGTTTCATCAAAATCGGTTTAGCCGTGTTTGAGATATTGAACTTTAAAGTGACAAAGTCGGGGGTTTTCGAACTTTTTGTTGGTTAGTTACTCTTGACTCAAAAGTAAAAAACCGGGCAAGAGCGTGTCGGGACACGCCCGAAATTGGGTTCCGTAGCCATTACGAAAAAAAAAGTAATATTTTTCTAAGGATTCCGTATTTTGTACGGAATATTCCAAGTTTAGGTATATTTTAATAAGATTATTGAGAATTATTAGTAGTTTAACAGTAAATAGCAGCCTATTTACTGTTAAATTACTAATAATTCTCAAACAAACTTAGCCGTTATAGTTTTCCTTGAAAGTTTGATATACTTAATACCATCCTGAATTTTTTCAAATTTTTCCGGTTTAGATTTTAGAGGGGGGGGGACGCTCGATTTTAATGAAAATTTGCACTTCAAAGTTGAATATTTCGCAAACTAATCACTGATCGAAAAATCGTCGTAGCAAACCCCTAACATTTTTTTTTTATTTTTTTATTGTACCATTTTGTAGGCATAGTTTACTTATATATCCGTGCAAAATTAGAGCTTTCTATCATTGATAGTCCCTGAGCAAAGCCGCGGACGGACAGACAGACAGACATGGCGAAACTATAAGGGTTCCGTTTTTGCCATTTTGGCTCCGGAACTCTTAAAACTGAACTGTTGTATTTTACTTCTAAAATTGCATAGAGTGATGTCTCATGCATAAGGAAAGCATTACTTAGTACTTAGCAAATTTACCTGTTAATTGTGTTAAACACGAACATTGTAAAACGATTTCGGTAAAATCGCTCTAAAAAATTATTCATGTAAGTAGATAAACTTTTTATTAAATTTTCTCAAAAATATGCGTAAAGTTGACATTTTATCATGTTTTATACGTAATACTCATATTTCCCAAAGTTCTTACCTGTTGAACACGCCAAAACTTGGGCACAAAAAAAATCTTAAATAATTATTATTATTTAAGAATTTTTACAGTTATAAAACACTAAATAATTATATTATGCTCTCCATATTTAATGTAAAATAGAAAAACTTTAAAATAACTGTCGTATTATTAATCGACTTCAAACAAAGAGGTATTTTTATGTACCTACTTATGTTCACTGATTACTCAGTCAATTGTGGACCGATTTTCAAAATTCATTTTTTATTCGAAAGAGTACTCTTCTGAGGTGGCCGCATTGCCACCAAGTCGAGGTCTGATGATGGGATACTAGGGAAATTGAGAGCAAACCTCAAATTTTATAGGCACATCTATGGCGATTTCAGCATTTTTAACATTAAGATAAGCATTTACATTCAGAAAGTATCATTTGGTAAACTGAACCTGATAAGAAGAAGACCGTAAATGACCAATAGAACTCGTCAAAGCTAAATAATGCTTGCTCGTCTATAAGCTTTAAGTTAATGATTCTTTCGAACTGATCTGATGCTGAAGCCGGAAGTAGACAACGGAACTCTGTTATAAAACAACGTAACTAAGCCATGTTTGGGCTTAATGGAATCATTGTGAGATACTTTGGCTTTGGCTTTTGGATACCGGGCAATTGCAATTAGAGGTGGGTAAATCCGGATCTGAAGATTCAAAAGAGTCAGATCCTCAAGCGGATCCGAATCCCTTAATGACTCCTTTCAAATCTTATTGACTCCGGAGTTACTAACTCCGACTGGATCGAGCGGCTCGCCTCGCTCGTGATAGCCGTCACGCTCACTCACACTGACTCGCTCCGTCCGCCTGCTTTCGCTCTCGCTCGGCTCGGATCGGATCGGCAGGGCTACTACGAAACTCGAAGTTCGTATCGTACCGTCCCTCTCGCTCTCGTATTAAATAGTATAAGTGTCAGAGGGACCGCACGACACGAACTTCGATTTTGGAGTTTCGTAGTAGCCCTGCGGATCGGATCTTGGACTTGGATCTTATTATCTATGTTTGGTTGGTCGATTCGGTTCGGTTCGGTTCGTAGTAGCCCTGCGGATCGGATCTTGGACTTGGATCTTATTATCTAGTTTGGTTGGTCGGTTCGGCTCGGTACTCGGACTTGGACTAACGAACAAATCTTTCTCTCTCTCACGAATCTGTACTTCAGTTCAGTCAGCGGGTGGGGCACCGCAGTACCGTACCGACACCGACCGACCGAACCGAGCCGGAGCGGATCGGCCATAGATAAATTAATAATCGCTCGAAAGAACCGGAGTCAATAAAGGAGTCGGATTCAATAAGCGGATTCGGTACCGACACCGGAGCTGGATCTAGTGAGTCAGATCACTTCGCGGAGTTGAGATTACCCATGTCTAATTGCAATCTCTACTTAAGCACCATAATAATACATAAAAAACTTTCAGCCTTTATAGCATGACAAAGGTCCGGCTCAACTGTAATCTTGGTCTATAAGCGATTGTTTTTTTTTCTTTATAATTAGACAGGAAAATATTTATTGTTTTTTTCCTATCGACTGTATTTAGAGTAAGTGTCCACTTTTCCTCTAGATCCTGTTAAAATATTCACCACCTTGCAAACTTTTTACTAAAAAGTCTGCTATACTGCTGCGATAATTTATGGTTCGATTGTTAGAAACATATACTACTGTCTAGTTTTAATGTCATCCATCAAATACGGTTGTATAAAATATTGATCAGGAGGTTTAAAATTATTGATAGCGCGTGAAGGTTACAATAATGGATTTATCCCAAGAAAGTTTTGGTATGGAAGAAGATGATGAACAAAAAAATACAGCCAACAAATATTCGCAATGGCAATTATCTTCAGCCAGTCCGGAGTCTCAACACTATTCCTGTGATTCGAATGAATATTTTCAGTCTTCAGCTGGGCATGAACTACAAATACTGCAGAAGGTTAATATTTTGTTTTACTTGGATAGGTACATATTTTTATTATGTGTGAGAAAAAGTCGATGACATAGATTTGTTGTTTTTTACGCGACTGCCCGAGGAAGGTTGTTTTCCGAGTGTTGTACAGTATATAGGTATGCATATTTCTTTAGTTCTCTAAACAACGACGCTTTTCAGCATATTATGAGGTATCATTAAAATTGTCAAAAGAGTCAGAGTGATATACATAATAAATAATATACAAACAAATTATAATCCATACTAAATAATATTATAAATGCGAAAGTGTGCGTGTTTGTCTGTTTGTCCGTCTTTCACGTTGAAACGGAGCGACGGATCGACGTGATTTTTGGCATAGAGATAGTTTATGGATGAGAGAGTGACATAGGCTACTTTTTATCCCGGAAAATACTCAGTTCCCGAAGGAACAGCGCGCGATGACCGAATTCCACGCGGACGTAGCCGCGGGCAAAAGTTAGTAAATAATAATTTCAACATGGGTTACAGTCAGCAACTAATGTCTATGAACACAATCCAAGTTTTCATAGCACCTGCACTCTATAAAGTTTAATAAAATGTTTCTTCTGAAAATAATTTAATACAAATATGGATGAACAACTGCAAACAAAAAAAGCGATGCACACTATTTCTTCAAAAGTAGTTGAACACGTTTAATATATCACGTGTTTCTAAAGTTTACTTTTAATTTTGATATTAACCGAGAAGAGTGCCAACCCGTCTCGTCATTTCGTCTCTTTCATTTAATAGTACGTGTATGACTTCATTTTCGTGTTTTTTTTTTACACCGGCCAGTGTAAGAAGTGTATAGCAAACCTCGTTTAAATCGACTTATAGATATTAAAAGTCCGTAAGCGTCAGAACCCCTGGACCAAAGGAAATATTAATTAGAAAATACCGAATACGTGCAATACCTTTTTGCTACTATTTGATACTTAACTTGAAATAATTATAGTACCCCGATAAACAACAAAGAAACGAGTTTAGAAAGTGGTCCAGACATTCACCCACGAGTTTTACATAGTTCGAGGTACCATAGTCGATCACCTAGGTGAACTTTTTGGATAAGTTCGTCCAATAGAACTATGGTTATATGGTCCAATGGGATCACCTGGGGGATCTCAGGAGACAAATTTGTTCAATACGGTGGGTGACCGGGTCTGGTGATTTAAGTGGGGCTCGTACTAAAATACCACATTTTCCAAAATACTTCATTACTTATTCATTACCTAATATTTACTACATTTCAAGATCACCAGCTTCTCGTTGCGCCATATTACAAAATCGAAGATTGCTTAAGTGTTCTTTTTTTGGTGGAACGTCTTATTTTGGACATCTGGTATAAAGAGAATGTAATAAATAGGTAGTGTAACTAGTATTTTGAAAAATGTGGTATTTTGGGAACTTGTTATTTTGGGCTCGAGCGTTAAGTAGATACCGCGTAACTATGCAACGGTTCGAACGGTTCAATATAATTACGTATTATAAAAAATTGTATTTGTAGTTCAGTAGGTATGTAGTTGGCAGCTCAAACCAGTCGATCTTGACGGAAAAATTGGTAACGTTCCATTTTCGAAAATAGTTAATTGTTGGCTATCTTACCTCACTTACCAAGTACATGTCAATTCTGTAGTGCAATTTATTGCTTTCATTTTACATGTCGCTTTTCGTTACAGAAAGAAACAACGTTGAATCGACCAATAATCCCCGCCACGAAATATGAAAAACTGGCTTTCACTCGATCTTATGTGGCATCTTCTTGTAAAACAGAATTTGCATTCCTCGAAAAATTAGATTTTTCCATGTAAGTAAATTTACGGTAATGATACAAGGACTGAAAGAAAACAATATTTGTGAGTCACTAAAACGCTGCGAAAAAGAGTTAGTTGTATCTAATATATAGTATTTTTTTTTTGATTGGCCACCATGCTGTTACTTCAGAAAAGCAATTAACAAAGAGAAAGGCGACGTTAAATGTAAATAAATTATTTACTTGATTATAAACTGGTACAAAACTGCTACATACACATAGCCGTGTAAGTGAAGACCAAAAAGTTGCACACCTTAACGCAGGTAGGTAATTAAAAGGAATTATTGTTTTCCATCGTGACACGAAAATTAATCATATATTTGTATGGATAATTTTGGTGTCATTATTGAAAAAAAATGTAGTCATTTTAACTACCTCCGTGTTAAGGTGTGCAACTTTTTGGGTTTCCTTCACCCCTATACGTACAGTCAGCCTCAGAGAAAAGGAACCCCGTAGTTTTAAAACATTAACTTCTGCGTGCCGACCACTGACGCCCAGATCACACATAAGTATCAAAACTATCAGACTATTCCTTTTTTTAAGCGACTAGCCGTTGCCCACGACTCCGTCCGCGCAGAATTCATTTATCGCTATCCCGCGGGAACAATGTAATTTTCCGGGATAAAAACTATCCTATGTCGCTCTCCGCGCGGAACTCAAACTATCTGTATACAGATTTTTTTCTAAATCGGTTTACTGGTTTTTTTTTATTCGACTGGATGGCAAATGAGCAAGTGAGTCTCCTGATGGTAAGAGATGACCACCGTCCATAAACATCTACAACACCAGGGGTATTGCAGATGCATTGCCAACTTAGAGGCCTAAGATGGGATACCTCAAGTGCCAGTAATTTCACCAGCTGTCTTACTCTCCACGCCGAAACACAGCAGTGCAAGCACTGCTGCTTCACGGCAGGATTAGCGAGCAAGATGGTGGTAGCAATCCGAGCGGACCCTGCACAAAGTCCTACCACCTGCAAAAGAAGTTTTAGAATTGATGAAGTAACTAACAAATAAACAGAGTTACAAAATTTCAAAATTATAATATTAGTGGGATACCAATATATTTTGAATATTTTTTACCAAATCGCAGAGCTGTAAATCAAATCCGTATGACTTCGGTTACACGCTAATTCTGGCGTCAGTTCAGTTCAATCCCTCATTTTTGTCAGAATGATAACAGAGTTACCTGGGAACCCTCTCAGACTGACAGGACTTACGGCCCAGACTGATAAGTGATAAAAATTAAAAGTTTTCAATAATACTTGCCAAAATCCGATGTGAATCACAGAAAACCAGAATGATAGACTGAACTGATGCCAGAATGAGCGTGTAACCAGTCTATCCCTTTCGCTGTTTCATTACTACTCGAGCGAAAGCCTGCGACAGGCGAACCTTCCTTACTGTCTAAGGGCTGAATGTTTTTTTTATTATATTTGGTAACCGCACTGGGCCCATGTGGGAACTATGGCCCAAGCCCTCTTGTTCTGAGAGGAGGCCTCTGCCCAGCAGTGGGACGTATATAGGCTGGGATTGATGGATGGATGGATTTGGTAACACTAACACAGGAAAGAACGATCCCCAACTATTTTATTGGAGGCTTTGGTAGGTAAATTCTTAAAGTTTATTATTACACAATGACTTTGAGTTAAAAAAAAAAAAAACATAAAGACGACTCCGTGGATTCTAGAACCACGGCGAGCATCCAAAAATCCCATGCCTACTTATAATTAATACTTATAAGTAGTAAGTAACATGTTTTCCTTTAAAAATATAAGAAACAATAACGTAATAGTATTATATTAACAAAATAAAACAACTTACATTCAACTCGAATAGATTTACCGAGTTTTTTCGTTACGTGCAATTCATGCAGTTAATAAACCGTAATGTTCTGTACGTCCGTCAAAACCCCACTTACCAACTAACTTAACATCACCTAAGGTCTCGAGATTGATATTTGATAGCATGATATTTTGAGATTCCAGTATTTTTTTCTGATCTACCAAATTTTGTAGCTCTACTTCGGTGCTTTTTTTGGTTTAACCTAATTTTTCCGGGTAACACTGTTTCTTGGCTTTGGCTTTGGAAGTATATAACGCTGACTTCTTTACTGCAAGACTCAAAATAATTTTTCGCTCGACCGAAATTTTATGTCATTTCTTGATCAGTAAACTGACTTCACTCGCATACACCGACACATTATGTGTTATATTTATAGTTTGAGGGGCATTAAACCATTTCATAAGTTTCTGTCTAGTTTATATTGATTCCGTGCTGTTTTTTTTTTCACTAATCTGCGAGCACTTTAGTTACGTAATTAACGCGCTTACTTAAACTTCCAAAACTGTTTCCAAAACTTTTTCTATTATAAATCGAGATTTTTCTATCTTTGATCCTTGAGCAATATACCATAATTCAAATATGTGCATTCTTGTAAACAGAACCTGCAAAAAAGAACCTGGGAGAAAGCAAATAAAATACATCAGAAAATTACTAATTTCGTAGCATCGGCTACGAACAGGTTAGAGTATGAATTAATAACACATCTAGCAAAATCTAGCAGAGAATTACTATTGGCCCAGTAACTAGACTTATTTACGCTTTATAAAAGACCAACATTATTACTGGGTCAGTAAGGGGTCATTGATTGATAAAACTCTATGGTACGTGTAATATACAAACAAGTTAAATATTTATATAAAATTAAGTGTCTTGTAACTCTCAAATAAAATAAAATCTACAGTGAAAATGGCTAATACAAAATAATTATTATCAAAACACAAACCTTTGTCATTAATTTAAATCATTATTCACTAGGGTTTATTACAAGAAGTTTTTAGAAATCCATCAACTAACAACTTTCACTGTAGTGATGTATTAATAGGACTAATTACGTGGTGTATGTGTTCACTTCGGAGTTCCGAAACACAATGATCACGTCTGATTATTTCAAAACTATTTACAGATTTACGAGTAAGTAGGCTGGTTATTAGTGTGTTATGAGAGGAGTACAAATCACAGCTCGGTTATTGTTGATTATTTGGACTTATGACCTGTGAGCGGGACCATAGTGCAAGGGTTTGAACTTCATATTGAGGCATCATATTGTTTGGTCGATAGAGTAAGCCACTAGACCAACTTGACTTGTATGTAACTTGACGAAGAACTTAAACGCTTTGATCTCATTACTCATTACCAGCGGCGTTCCTGTTCTCTGACACTTGCTCCACTAGCCGGCCAATTTTTTTCTGCCACATCCGCGTTCAACGTTATCTGGTCACGTTAATTCAACCATGTTAACCTCTTTAATTTACAGATTCTTTTGGAATTATCTATACAATGTGTTTGGTAAAAGTTTTCCAAGTTCTTACCTCTACATATTTCTTGGATCTTATGCTCCTGAGCATCATTTGTTCGTGACAAAGATGGTGCCTCTATTTTATGGTAAATATCCTTTTCTCAAAAATATGAAGACAAAATGCAACACCTTTACACCAAATAAAAAAAAAGTATTACAAAGAACTAAAAACAATTGCTTTGCACACCCGCGACCTTAAGATAGCTACGTCTATCCAACAAAATGTGTTCATACGGTTCCTCCACCTCCACACTGTAAGAATAAAACGTACGTGGACATAGCTATCCTAAGGTCGCGGGTAAACAAAGCACGTAATTCATATGGACCTCTCCAAAGTAACGCCTGATTCAATCATAGTACATTGTGTATTAAGGGCCGTAAGAACGGGATTACTAACGAGAGTCTATTAGAAGCCCGACGCCGAAGGCAGAGGACTTCTAATGATTCGAGTTTGAAATCACCTTATCTGCTGCCCGTGATACACACAATTATTTTCATCACATTGCGAGGATAAAATGCTAAAATAACGTTAAATTGTAGTACAGCCACAGAAATACTATTTTATAATAAACTATTATTTAAAATTATTTATGGAAAACAATGGTTTTAGGCTACGAACAAATAATAAGTCAGGAATTGTAACTGCGCTATAAGCACACATACTGTGTCCTAAACGTGCCCTGCGCTGATGTGCGCATGCGCGACATTTAATTTTGACTGACATTTTATTTTGCAAGTTTAGTGAGCTTACGTTAAATTTTCGCATTTTTGATTGTAGACAGCTCTAAATTATCATGCCAAAGTGTGTTATGAAGTGGTGCGAGAACAATGCAAAATTAGAATGTCCAGGGATCCCTTTCCACAAGTAAATAGTCGTAAAATTAGATTTATATTCAAAAATGTTCAAATAGATACATTATCAGTTGGAGATGGTCAGTATTACGCAAAATCAAGTCTGTGGTCTATGGCTCACCTAATGTAAATGACAGTTTCCTCACCCCTCTTTATATTTTCTTCTTTCCTGTATCCCCCAAACAATAGGTACAAACAGTCTTTATATTTTTTACGATTTTTAGTGTGAATAATATAAGATACAATAGTTTAATGTCAACTGCTCATCACCTATTCCGAGAGATTGCTTTTTCCGATGCAGAGACGTTCATTATTCAAGAGTCCTGGTGCTTCACCACTCGCTCCATTTCACCATTCTGCATTACGAGGAGAATAAATTGCTTAGCAACTGTGTTTAAGAATTGAAATTAAACCCGTGAAATACTTGTTATTGAGTAGCACCTAATTCCGGTGGTCAACTGTGGTCTTCACGTTCAATTTATTTATTTATTTATTTATTTATTCATAAAATTACAATTAATTACCTTTGATTTATTTTCAACTAAGTCTTCAATATAGCCTTTTGCCACAGTGCTGGATTGCAATCCTCCATGACGCTTGATTAAAGTTAGATCAGGCCCGGAATCTGCCAGTGGCAGATGTGCGTCTAAAACAATGACCTGTGTACATCTCTAAATTTAGCAAATTTAGAAATTTATCGGGGTATAGAGCTCAGCTTGTTTTTACCAATAACTTGTCTAGTACATTTTCCATTATGGTATTAAAAGCTATTATTAGTCATAACGGTGGGACGCAGTTCTTAATATTTATCAACAATTTTCTTATATTCTTCACGGATGATAAATGATCTGATCTGTTTTGCTTGTTTTTGGGATCGGGCAAAGTTACTAGCAATAGTTCATCGGAGTGTTTCTGGATTGACAACATCCACTCTCAAAGTAAAAGTCCAAAAACCAGAACTACGTAGAACAAAAAAGATATATGCATTATTTGAAAAGCATTGTATGACATTAATTATCATCATTACACTGATATTGGTTTCAGCTTCAATTTAATATTCATTGCGATTTACTTACTTTCATCAGAAGAAAATGGTAGTCGGGTGCTTCGTTTAAAAAAAAAAACAATATTTTGAACAGTTAATACTTTTTTGACTTGTGACCTTCAGCAAATCATTTTAGAAATGTGGTAAGTTTGGTGTAAAAGTTTTGGAGGCAGTAGATTGGTCGACAAACGTTGATGCTTCATTTTTGATAACCTCCGGTGTTAATAAATTGAAGACATTTTTTATCGAACAATAATTAGCCGATTTATCCGGGATCGTAAATGGCGGCACTCGGAAAAATTATCTATTTTGAGCTACGAGTTTTTTTAATAGTAGTGACGATTTTCTTTTTCCTTTCTTGCAAAATTTTCAGTGCATAGTACATTTTCACCACTTTCACATTAAAATTATACAACGAAAACAAAACGACTGTTTTAGGGTTCCGTACCCAAAGGGTGCCAACGGGACCATATTACTGAGACTCCGCTGTCGGTCTGTCTGTCTGTCCGTCCGTCTGTCACAGGGGTCTATCTCTTAACCCGTAAAAGTTAGATACTTGAAATGTTTACAGATTATGTATTACTGTGGCCGCTATAACAACAAATACTAAAAGTAAAATAAAGTTACAAATTAAAGGGGTCGTCATATAAGAAACGTGTTTTTTTCAGCGTTTTTTGGTTGCTAGGCGTTATTAGCCGTTTCTAAGACGACCGAGTTGCCTAGCAACGGCTAGCTATGTTGTTTGAATATTTACCTACGGCCTGGCCACGACTTTGGTCTTAGCTGTGAGCGGGGCGGCTTGGCGAGGGAGAGCGGAGTGGCGAGCATGCCACGTTCTTTTCATAGACGGAGAGTGGACTGCAAAATTTCGTACCTACTTGACACCGCGATGAAACTCACAATGGTTTCCCATAAAACTGATGCTGAATCCGAATTTGATAGTCTGCCGCGGCGGAACTTGCCGAAAGTACCAAAAAAATAGTCATTCCGGCGCGAAAAAAGGGGCGTTATTTAACCCATCTGATACTGAAATATTAGTCATGGCATCAGTTAGGAATTTACTGGTAGATACATAAAAGCGAAATATGTCAGTATTTTTTTTTGCCGGAAGTGCTTGGCAGACGCTCTCATAGGTGACCACCAGGACCCCTATATATACCCATCTGATACCAGCATGAAACCAATTTCAGTCGGTAAGTATGAACCATCACTTTCGGAATATATAAGTCTACCAAGGCTGTTTCTGCCGAAACACCTTGACATACGAGATTATGTGAGCAACCTCTACTCCGATCAATATAGAAATTTCAATTTCCATAAATTCCGACAAAGCTGAATTTTGGTGGAGACCTTCCTAATGGTATACCATTAGGAATAAAGTGTCAAAAGTCCCTATTGATCCCATGTGTGCAAAAAGTTATTCGGGGTCCAAGTTCAAAATTTGAGGTTATTTGTTTTTTTTCCGAAAACGGTAAGTTTTATCAACAAGTAGCTGAGGCAAAAATTATACATCTTAAAATTATCTATAAAAATGCTCTTTATACTTTTTCGGAATCCGGAACCCTCATTTCCGGAATATATAAGTCTACCAAGGCTTTTTCTGCCGAAACACCTTGACATGCGAGATTATGTGCTTACTATTTTTGGTGTACAATAAAAAGTCATTTTATTGTATTTTAAGTATGTTTAGTTGTGTTGTGTTTAGTATGTTTGGTACTTTTGGCAAGTTCCGCCGTGGCAGACTATCAAATTCGGACTCAGCATCAGTTTTATGGGAAACCATTCTGCGTTTCATCGCGGTATCAAGTAGGTACGAAATTTTGCAGTCCGCTCTCCGTCTATCAGTAGCTTCAGCGGTATCGAGCCGAACGGACGTATTTAAATTAAAATGGCGTTATCGAAAATTGCTCTTCAGTTCCTCGAAAGTAGCTCATGTTTCAGGCGGGACATTTTGAATATCAGAGAAGGAGAGCACGAACTAAACATAAAAAAATACAGCCGAATTAATAACCTCCTTTAGGGGAAAAATAAGTGGGGAGAGTGAATAGATCTTGTGCGGGTTATTTAGACTCGTTTACTAATCTCTCGGACTACCACTCAACAGAACTCCCCCATTACGAACGTACATGCTAGCTTATATACTAGAATATCTCTAAGGTACTGAGATGGCGGCGTGGTTTATCTGGATCGATCGCGCGTGAGATAGATATCACTGCATTTCAAATTAATCGACACGATCCAGATAAGTCATGTGCCAACCATGGCACACCTCCTTTTTTGTAGTCGGTTAAAAAGTAAAGACTTTTGATCACATGCCTCAACTTATGCTGAGGATGTTTCGACAGCCATATGACGGGCCAATTTAAAATTTCGGTGATAAATAGTTCTGTATCCATTATGTCGCTGCGCGAATCGCGCAATCTCCAACACTTACCTGGTGTTGAACTTTGACTGTTTGTCGTCCAAAGTATTGTTGTTCTTTTTGTGTTTCTTCGAAAGAATATGTTGTTCTATATTACATTTTTTGGGGATTTTATAAAGTTATCACAGGTTCTACAGTACACTTTATCGTCTATTATATATTTCCAAATCTACGTAATCTTTTAATAAAGCATGTGAATTAGCAGAATAATTATTAGTTTCTCAATATGGGTGCGGGTTTTCATATGCCTTGTCACAATATGTTTCGATCGTGTCATTTTTTTAGCATAATAGGAACAAAATATTGAAGAACCTTTCCTTATTAAAAAACTTTGCTCACTTAACAAGTTAACAGTTTCTCCGTTGTGCTTAATCAGTTAAAATCAGTTACTTAATAATTATTGCTTCTTTTCACACACAAAATCAACGCAACTGTTCTTAGCACTTGACTTCTATATTTATGCACTGCCATTACCTACGCATTATACTGTCTATGCTAATATATAGTTAGTATATCAATTCCTAATCATAAATATGAACTATAGTTACCTGAGATAAGGATTTATTGCAACTGTGTTACATTTTCTCATATAGTCGTAGTAAATTAACCCTTCATTTCATTATGCATATTGGGTTTACATGTTCTGATAATATTTTCTGTATTTCCGATTTGTTTAATACGCTATTTTATTTTTATATGTGATTTTATTTGATTCTTGGTTCAAACAATTTAATATTGGGCACTACTGACAACCCTAGCACTGCACCAAAAATGCTGGAAAAAGTACGATCACTGCTAATAACCGACCAACAGTCAGTCTCATTCATGTTCAGCCAGCTTCACTCCAGCATCATCAAAAATGAAAAAAAACGAACGATGGCGACTTGAACTGTCATGTTATAAATACGACATTGTTTACCGCCCTGGTAAAGATAACACGGTGGTTGACAAACTGTCTTGAATAAGTGCAAGCATTGACACTAATAAACTGTATCAATTACATGATGTTCTATACCATCCCAGCGTTACGCGGATGGCACACTGGATTCGAGCAAAGAATTTACCATTTAGTTGACGACATTAGAACGATGACGTCGTCCTGACTAATTTGCGCAGAGATAAAGCCACGTTTTCATAATGTTAGCAGCCAACTTATCAAAGCGCTTGCTCGATTCGAGAGAATAAGCTTAGACTTTAACAGCCTTATTAATAAAAAAACATCTAATTCGAATTTAATCCGAACTTACACTTGGACTTGTTACTCTTTGACTAAATAAGTATTAAGTCAGTTTTAAAAATCAGTATTAATAATCATGACTAGTGAGGTATTAGTTAAACATTTCTTAAACCTAGACTATGACGTAAACAATGGCAACCCAGGGTGAGAAAAAAATAAAAGAATGAGTCATTGAATGAACGAGGAATGAACCATAGAAAAAAAAACAAAAAAAATGTCTTTAATCTGTGGTATGAACCCACATCCGAAGTAGAAAGCAACCAAATATAACATGCGACCGAGCATGGCGCTGTTTTGTAGTGTATCTCGCTCACTCTTGTTATAGCCACAATAGTGTAAGTGTAGTGGTAATTAGTTCTGACGCTGGCCATCAGAACATGTATATTTGTATTGTCAGCCTTTTGAAAACGCGGTAACTTCAACATCATTGTTTGTTTTTGTTATTACGTATGGAAATAATACTAAAATTGAAAAAATGAGTCAAAAGCGGATCCGTTCGTCAAATTGGGATGAAGAAGAAAAAGTAAGTTGTTTTTATTAAATAGTGAAAAAATTCCGGTCGTCTTCGCGTGGTTTCTATTTCATATTTGTTGATGACTTTTGTCTTTTATAAGTAGATAGATCCTTCAAATAATAAATTATGTATGTAAATACTTTATTGTACATAAAACACAAAAATAATACAAAAAGAAAACAACAAAACAAAAGAGTACAAAGGCGAAAGGGGATTATTTTGCAGTATTCTGAGAAATTATTCACACATAATTGAAAATTAGTCCTTGAATACGAATACCAATAAAGCAAAAAATAAAGCGTGGAATGAATCCACAAGAGGTGAGATTGAGATATCTGTTATTTTCTTTATTACATACTAGTTTTTGCCGCGACACTTGCAAGACAAAGTGTATTTCAATGCGTAGCCAACTCTTTTCGGCATAGGCAAGCTCGTTTTTTCAAAATCCCTTAGTTGTATCGCTAATGGGAATACTGACGCAGTAAGCTGGTTCTAGATCTTCGTCGTACAACGGAAGAAGTTGCGCTGCCATCCATCAAGGTGGTGCTGATGGAAGGACAAACGGTTCCGCGATGTGCGGTAGTGGCAATTAGCCGCAGGCAACAATTTGAACAGTTCCACAGAACACTTCAGTGAACACTCCCCATAATATAAGTACCTATAGTATAGATTACCTTAATTAATAGACAAACATTTTTTTTAGTTTCAATGAAAGAAATTGTCGTCCCATAGAGTTAAGTCAGTTACAAATCCAGTGGAAGGCTATGAAATTGAGTGCAAGGAAAAAACCATAGTTCTTTTAAAAAAGCAGCGAGTAAGACAGGTGGTGGAACAAGGCCACCTACGCCTGACAATATCACCACAGAAATTTAAGACTTGTTAAATCCTGCGGAGCTTTTAAAGATCATATGTTAGTAACATTTGAATATGAAGGGTAACTGCTAGGTTTAGATCTGCTTTTAAAATTATATTCATTTAAATTTTCACGGGATGCAATTTTATCAAGTGAAAATGAAAAATTAAATGCTGAGGATATATGTGTTCCAGGTCCGTCACAGGTCAGTGATATTGATACTAATAGATGTATTTAGATCACAATATTACCTGTTAGGATGATTTGATGAGCACTAATTAACTTTGTACTAATCATGTTCCATATGCTATTTTATACCTTAGCTGATAAAAAATATTTTATCATCTTTTTTAAGGGTGGAGACACAACAACAGTTGATACCAGCAATCCAAAAATTCAACCAAACAAGTGGGTCTCCTGATGGTAAGAGATCACCACCGCCCATAGACGGGTGTCACCAGGGGCATTGCGGATGCGTTGCCTTTACCATTAGAAAGGAGCAAGCATGCAGGCAAGCATGCAAGCAAGCTATCAAAAAATACCTACAAAACAATGATGTTTGCAGGTACATCAAGTCGGTGATTACATAATCTATCTATTCGATCTGGCTGATGGTATTCCATGTTTACAATATTAGTAGGATTTCCACTGTTGTGCTACTTTGCCTATGCCTGAAATTTTTGAGTTAATCTCAACTGATATAAGTAGATGTGCCTTATATATTTTTTGCATTTCAATTTCATTAATTTCACTTTGCAGGCATTTCACAGTAGCAGTACAAAGAAAAGAAACTGCTCGGCAGACAATATTTCAATAAATAAAAAGGTACCTACTTACTTACCTATGTCCTTAATTAAGTTTTGTGAGAAAAAATATTATTACACCCTTTTTGTTAAAGGAAGTCGATTATTTCATTGCCATCGGAGCTCTATACATATGCTAAATTTCAAGTCCATTGAACTATTAGAAGTGGGTAAAAATTGACTTCCAAGATTTGATTACATTGTTTGTTAGTTACTTTGTTAGTTGCAAGTGAAGCTGGGAAGATAACGGCGTGAAAAAGAAATAATCGTGGCCTTACATGCAACTGGTACTAAATAGTTAAAAAAGGGTAGATACTACTTGCTTTCTTAGTTACATGAAATAAGTATATTAATTATTATTTACAGGACACTGATCACAGAACGGCTATCATAAACCATTCAAAGGGTTTGAAAGACGAAGAGCATAGCAGACGCATGGAGATGGCAGAGTAAGAGCATCAATTAAAAATTTAAATACTTCAAAAAAAATTACAATGTAGTAAAATTGAAAAATAAATTTTAGATTTAAAAAAAGAACACCAAATTAAGCTGTTGCGTGAGGTTTAATTTAATTTTATTCATTAACATTAACAAATATTAATTACCTGGTTACTCCGTAATTACAGGCGGACCCTAGTAACATTTAGCATTGGCTATAACTGGCCAACGGTAGGGAAACTGTTGGAATATATGTATGGCTAGTTAATTCACCCACATGTAACTTCTATTGGCCCAACTATACGAGTAGTATTTACGGCACACTGATTGACGGCCAACATTGGGCCTACACTAAGTGCGCCTGTTGTCTACTTTATCTTTTTTTGTGTAATCTCAATGTATTGATTTGTGGTGTTCAATAAAGAATATTTGTATTATATTGTTTGTAATTAGTATTTGTTCATGAAAATGGACCGCTGCTAAGTAATACCCGATTTAATAAGTTATTTAATTTTATTGTTATTAAGTTAGATAGGTTAATATTTGAATAAAACCGTTTGTATAAATTAACATATTTGCTTTATTAAAAAAAATCTTCAATAAATGATGCCCTACAGGCATTGCCCCTTAAATTAGGATGCTGTACTTGGAATTCCTCGCTCTCATCATTTATGCCTTCATCATCGAGCAAGTCATTCCTATGCACAGCAATATTATGCAGCATCGCCAATGCAACAATAAATAACTTGGTATTGTCTAATTTTGTTGTAAAACCTTTAAGGAGGCATCTAAAGCGTTGCTTCCACACCCCGAAACAACGCTCCACAGTGTTTCGGGTTCCTATATGTGCCCAGTTGTACGCCTCTTCCTTTGGAGTTCTGGGATTCTAAATAGGCGTGAATAAATAAGGAGTGCAAGCATAACCCGAATCTCCAAGCAGTCGGCCTTTAAATTCTGATTACTCAAATCGTCTTTTTATTCTACTCTCATGGAATATTCTTGAGTCATGCGTGCTTCCTCGCCAATGTGTCACTATGTCCATGATCTCTAAATTAGAGTTACACACTACCTGAAAAATGAAGTAAGTAGATAATAAATGTTAATATGGAGTAGATATGAGCGCCGCCGCCGCCGCCGTGAGTTCGTATGTGATGGTTTTGGACTTATGAATATTTTAAGAACAACGTTTGTTGATGTCCTCTATGCTTTAACAAAATAAATATAAAGCTTTCTTTGGAAGGAACAAAGTGGTTTTCTTAATTTTTTATTAAAAAAAAATCGGTCCCGCATAAAAAGTCTTAGAGCCAAGGTCATGCCGCGGTTGCCGCCGCTGTCGAATTGGCCCACGGCGCTCATATCTAACATGGAGTTTCGAATTACACATATTTGTCACATAAGTATTGATTTTCAGGTTTGGTGTAGGTAGACTGTAGGTTTGGTTTGCCTATTTCTTTCGTGCAGGGTCAGTGCTGTGTTTCGGCATAAAGGGTAAGACTACCAGTCAAAATCCTGGCGCATGGGGCATTTATATAAATAACAAAACAAAATTAATCTACTTTGCCATCTGTAGAGAATTCATACACTCACTTGCACATTTAATGAGCTGAATCCCTTCCGGTTTATGTAGTACTGGCCAACGTCTCCACTCTCTTTTGGAATTCTTATGTGAGTACAATCAATTGCACCTATGACTTGCCTAAAGCCACACACGGAGAAAAAACCAGCAATTGCATTGTTCTGCTCCTGATCACTTTGGGGCATTTTAATCCAGTCCGCTCTTTTAGCTAATAGAGCTAAAGCTACTTGTTTATATATCAGGGTGACTGAAGGTTGACTCATTCCTCCTAAGTCTCCTGCATGTTAAGTAAATAGACATTAAAAATAATTGAGTAAAAACGAAGATATCACGTGATAGTAAAGTCATTTTAATTTACTTCTCCACGGCCCCAGACTCTTATGGCAGTTAAGACTTTGATATGAGGCGGTATGTGACCACCTCTCGCATCACCTGCTAACTCATTTTTCACCATATCAACTATGTAATTGGCAGTATCACGACTAAATCGGAATTTAGTTTTAAATTCGTGTTCTGTAAGCTCGAAAGGATTTTTGCGAACTTTGTATAATTTTACATGGTTAACCACCTCCTGTTCTAATTCCTCGAGTCCTTCAAGCTCTTGCACGACATGCAAATCTTCGACATAATAATCCATGCTATTCTATGCTATATGCATGCAAAAATAGTAGTTAGGTAAATAAATTTACTACAACGAATTTCAAATAAATCCACAGGCAAACCACAACCAACAATCGTCAAACAGAAAAGTTAGGTTACTCCAATATTACTCCATCGTTAAACTAGGCATCACCAAGGATTAAGTTTTAGTCCGAGACTAAGCCTGGATTAGCTTACTCTTTCCTTACTTCTTGTTTATTAATACTGACTTTTACTAATCTCAAGTTCAACCTCGAATTAAAGTTAAACCTACTCTACTCCACTTATTAATAAGGCTGTAAAGGTCCTATACCGTTGAAAACGTGTAACAAGTATATACAAACGATCATCGGCGAATATTCCTGATTCCCATTTGCATCCCCTTGCAAAGACATGTCATCCAGTACAATCATAAAATGATTGAAAAACTAATTTTTCACTTTCGGGACACCTGTTTTCGTTCATTCTGATAGAGGAAGTTCCTTCATGTCTGAAGAGCGCAAGACGTTTTTGATATCTCTGGGCATATTCTCCAGCAGAAACTCCTTACAACCCTGAAGGGAACGGGCAGGTCGAGAAACTGAACGTAACTCTTTGGTGCACTATTCAGATCTAAAAATCTCGATATTGAAGATTGTGAACAGAGCTTACCAGTCGCTCTCTGTTGTGCACGTCTACTAACATGACTCCGCATGAACGGATGTTTATACATCCACGAAGATCAGGTAACGGGGAGGCTTTACCAACTCGGCTTCTTACGCCAGGTCCGATACTCATTAAAACAAATGTAAGAAAATCCAAATATAACCCATTAGTTGAAGAGGGGGAGCTTTTACAAGCAAATCATTCATACTCTCATGTAAGAAT
>NC_133472.1:22338955-22410551 GCF_025370935.1 Choristoneura fumiferana | reverse complement strand
TTTTGCATCTCCCTATCTAGACGAGATGATGAGTTTTCAGTTTTAGATTTTCATTGTGTTTAAGTCTTTCAACGAAATCTTGCTCACTAATAGCATTTTTTTCATATTCTCCATTTTGATTATGTTATAGAGTTAAATAAAGCACTTAAAACTGCGCCTAATATAAGAGGTAGAAAAGCACCGCCCTTTGAATGATAATGGTTTTTCTAAGTTTTTGTTTTCCCTTTGAAACTAATTTTCGCAATATATTTTTATGTTTATTTAATTTAATTTTTCTTCTTTTCCAATGGAATTTTCCCTTTTAAAACATTATAAAATACACTCACATATAATGTTTATTTCATCATCATCACAAGCTTTAAGCAATGCTGTGCGATATTTTGGTTTGAGTACTTGCAGCGCTTCTAGTAAATGTTTATATGTGCTCACACTCTCGGACATCATTTAGAACTGACCAAAACCAGTTGACTCTTGCCATATTTAAATCCTTTTTTAGGAATATACACTGTGCAATATTTATCGGATGGAAATATTTTAGTTTTGAAACGACATAAGTCATCAGTATTTTGTTTCAGATCAATCATTAGGTAACCATGAGCATCTTTGGTGGCATCTTTGTAGGCTTCATCTACGAACTTTGAGTTTTCAGGGCAAACTTGTCGTGACAAGTAACGTATTTGAGTTTTGTCTCTAGGATTTTTAAAATATATAATGTAACTTGTGTTTAGCGAGATGTCACGCTGGCCTTTTCCCTGGTGAAATAAATTTTGTGTAATGTAAAACACGCTTAAGTTTCTATGATGACTACCTTTCGTGAAAATGTCAACGATCCGTCCATCTGCCTCTCTCATCAAATCATCGATTATAAGAAGTTTAGGTTGCTTCCCGTCGAACATGTTGATATCAGGTATACCCTGACTATAATTTACATTGTCCAGGTTGTACAAAGGTTGCATTTCATCATAACACCAAATTACTTCCGAAAAATCTACGTCGCATATTATTTTACAATCCTTTAAAAAGTTTGTGACAAAGTTTGATTTTCCACAACCACTTGGACCAGCTACTATGGCCGTGAAAGGATGACAAAAGTGAATCATTACTTTATTATGTTATGCAAGGAAATACGTGCTGATTTCAAAAGTTCCTAGTCACAAATGATAGAAATTAAAGTTCATATATGGTTATATAGTTTTCGTTTGGGTTTTTAGGTAAAAAAAGCAAAGAAACAAACATACTATTTTATAAATCTTTTATTGAAACTACCAGCGTTTCGGAAAGACCATCATTGCCAAGAAGAATGCGTAGCAAGAAACTTGGCAGTAATTTTTTTCTTCTTTCAAAAAATCTATAGTAGGATACACATTTTTTGTCTTATCAGTAGTGCATGCACAAATATTACAAAACCTTTTTTAATTTTTTTTATATATATGTACAATGAAACCAATTTTTATCGTCTTATCGCTAGTGCATGCGCAACAATTACAAAACCTTATAAGTATATAAGTACAATGAAAATAAATTTTTATATCACTAGTATCATCACATATTGTACAGAAAGTAATATTAAAATTGAATGTTCTTTAATCTATTATGTCCCCAAGCAAGCGTGTCAGTTGAATTTGGCAACAAATATCGTTTCGTGTCGCAGTGTGATAATGATATTTTATTTATTTTTTGAGTAAATATTACATGTTTGATTGATCTGAACCGCATCATTTCACACAACAGTTTTTTACTATTGAATAAACAGTCTTTATAGTCTTCCATGCATAATTTTTTGGTAACACATTTATTGACACCTTTTGCTTTTGCTATTATAGTACTTTGTACGTCCATTGCGTACATTTTTGATCGAAGACCAACAAATTCTTTAAAAATTTTGCCGTTATTTTCATCTTTGAAGAATCCCAATTGTTTTTTATTCACTAATGGAAAACCGTATACATTGTCCGGAGGATAGTCAGAGGTATCAAAGTGCGATACCAAATCTGGCTTTATATCAGCGTACAAGTTTTCTGTAAATATCTGATAAACCAGACTGTCCGTGTCTGTATAGAGCAATTTAAGATTGTTTTTGAATTTAGTTTTCATGAAATCATAATGAAAGTTATACATTAACGTTTTTGACAAATCGAGTACGCAAAATCCTAGGTAAATAGGTTTGTTGTACAAAACTTTTGTTTTTTTCAGTTGAACTGCAACCAAATTTTCGGAAAATATAGATAAACTGTGAAATTCTGGTTTTGCAATTAAAGATTCAACGCCTTCAGTTTTTCCGCGATTTGTCCAGTGGTTCCGTAATTTTACATTAACTCTTTTATTTACATTTTCCATCGTTTTGCCAAACACGGAATTGTTCATTAACTTAAAGAAGTCCTTTTCAAAATCTGTTTTGGCCATAGAACGCATACGTGTGTTCAAATCTATGTATGGTTTCAACCACGGTTTCTGCTCAAACTTTAAAACTCTATGAATTTTAACTAAACTTAACCCCGATTCTAAGCATTGTTTAAGGTTTCTATAGTGAATGACATAATTTGTTTTGTTATGCAAATTAGGAATCAGCTTTTTGTCTTTAGAGCCGCCTAAACACACATTTTCCGGACAGAATGGTAAATCAGAATGTAAATCATGTAAGTTATTAGGATATTCCAAATCAACTTCCAAAATGTACCCATGTTCAGCGTCATCAGGTACTTTAAAATTTGTATTCACATCCACCCATTCAAACTTGCCTGTGGGAAGACATTGTGACATTGCCCAACCGTACAGATTATTTGCATCGAGATACATCAGAAATGATGATGGCAAAGTTCGATCATATTCAGGCATAAATATATTATTTGCTTTTGCATGTCTGTTACTACATTGGGAAATGCCGCCTCTTATATTATTTGCTATAAAAGTAATTTTGTCGATATCAGTTAGAAGTTCTAAATTGATTTTGGTGTACATTAACATGGCGTCCCAACTTAGACCCGGTGCTGTATAATAATGAGCAGGATCCAATCCATATGTTTCCATACAAACATTTCTAAAATTTTCAAATACATCCGCTAATAACAAAACGTCTGTTTTTAAATACAGGTTTGAATAGTCTCCCATATTTTGACAATTAAAGTGATTCCATACATCACATGCATGTTGGTAATCATTTTTTGAAATATTGACATCATTTAATGAGCTGTAAAAAGCTTTATATTCGGGAAGGCTAGTTAATTTTAATGATTCTATAGATGTCATATGTTCATATGGGTATACCCCTTTTCTTAATAAACGTTTAAAGTCTTGTTCGCAGGGGAAATTTAGCCGAAGTTCTTGAAACTGTTCAGGTAGTAAATTTTTGGTTAATTTATCAAGACTACTACTCATAAATTTAAAAGAATCAAGAAATTTTAATTTCATAGTACGATTATTATTAATATTTAATTGCTTCGAAAAAGAAATATATTTCTCTTTGTTTTGCGGAATAATTTCTATGTTACCCTCTTCAAATCCCAGTCCATGTACTAGAAAATGGGCGTCATAGTTACTTAAATTGTGTAAAAACACAGGTACAAAATTTGGGGTTCGATATTTCTTAGAACAAGACGGGTGAGCTACTCCTTCAAAAGCACCAGTATGATGGTTGTAAGAAACGAATAATTCACCATTTAAATTATTTTGACAGATGTAGCACGTTTTACTTTGGGCGATGGTTACTTTATCTTGTTCCGTTAAAGGCAAAGGACTTTTTACAAAAGTGTTCTTCTTGCAAATGTTCTCTAAATCTCGTTTAATAAATTTCATGAATGATTCTGCACAATTTTCACCTGTATATGTCCTATATACAGACAAAGTATTATCATATGAACATTTTATATAGTATCCGAAACTATACACCTTATGTTCCTGAATATTAGTTGTCGAAGATTTACTTGGATCGTTTGTGCAAGTATTAATAGGCTTTAAAAATGCTTCGAAATCTGCGTATACAACAAATGGGAGCCTCAATTTACGATCGTAATTATTAAATGATATTTCGCTAGATGGAACTAATTCATTAAACCAGTTTCTTTTGGCTACGTTTTGAGAGGGCAAGTTTGTACAGACGTGGAAACAATCATGATCTTGATGTTTCTGCAAATTTTCACGTGATTTGAAATAAATTAAACATCCATCACAAATAAAGATTGCATGTTCTGATGATGTCATTTGTTTTGATACTAATCTCGAAAGACTTTTTATGTAGCAATAATGTCCGTTAGTACCTTGATTTATGTACAGCAAGTTTAAATGGGTGGCTTTCCTACTTTTTGTTAAGTGTAATGGACCAACTACCTTATTTTGTTTGCTTTCTGAGTCGTACTCCAAACCAAAGACATTAATGCTTAGATTGTTCAGCATTTCAAATTTATGGATATCGTTTATTTTAATTGGGAAAGAAAGATTATCAAATTTTAATTTATTCCTGTGAGATATATATGATGCAACCCTGTTCGCGTTGTTATTAGGTGCATATAACCCTGATAATACAGCCCAACGAAAACACTCATGATCTTTGTTTTGGACGTTTATAATTGCATTTTTGTTCTTTATATCTTTTGGTAAATCTATGTAAGATGAACCACGTAATGGATTGAATTTATTCACATTCATGTCTAAATAGTTTATTTTTGTTAGACTCCACCCGCTGTCTTTTTTTTCGAAATTGGTTACTTTATTTATAATTTCGTTTGCAAGTAATGAAAATATGTAGTCTTTAGAATCACCTTTGCAAACAACATAATTAAACGTTTGAAAATCGAATGTATTATTTAATTGCTTAGTTTGTTGTGTAAAGTCGGCATGAAGTATAAAATTTACCTTTACTACAAAGTGCTCTGCTATGGATTGATCAAATAATGTAAATATTTTGTCTTTAATGTTTTCTAAAAATAATCTCGGTGTTTCTAACGGTTGATTTGCAATTGAATCTGATGCAATTCTGTACGTAACTACCCTATTCCCAAACGCGCTTTCAATTATCTGAACATTTTTAAATTCTCTGCTGATACTTAATACATTATTTTTGTGAGTATTACTTTTTAAATGATTTGTATAATATTTTCGCGATACTGACACATGACACACAGAACATTCAATATTATCATTAATTTCTGTACTCACATTTTGATTTGAAGACGATGCGGTTGACGTAGATGTGAAGCTGGCTGGTGGGTTAGAGCGTATTTTCTTTGCCTTAACTGGAGTCTTTTTGGTCGATTTAGATGACCTTCTTTTTACACCGCATCCTCCTAGTTCAGCTTGCAAAAATCTGTAAAAAATAAATTAATCATTAATATTAATATATATAAACTGTAAAACACACCGAAGGTAAATTTATATGTAAACTAACTCTTTTCATGTTTACAAAGTAAACAGTATGCTTGCATTGGAAATACACCATCAATTACATCAGATGCCTCAGATTCTTCCATGTTATAATTGTGTCCATTGCATGGTGTAAAATATGGAATAAAATCCAGATCTTCTAACCATGTTACCGGTAAAACTTTATTTAAAAACCACATTCGAATGTAACGATGGAATTTACTCAAAATTAGAGATTTGTCTAAACTTGCAACTTCGTTTAGCGATAAGTCCAAATTGAAATACATTTTAAACAAAATTCGTAAAATGCAATCGCCGGCACGGTCACAATGGTTGAAGTGGCAAGGAGACTCGGTTTTTATACCCAAGGGTGCCACCCCTTCCTAAAGTCGCTAACATCAAACAAGTTTCAACGCGACGCTCGTCTTGACAATGCTGTCCAAACATGAAAAAATAGTACAATTATCACAAAAATAGTAACTTACGTTTTGAAATATTCTTGCTCGACTTTTTCGCATAGCTCGTACAAGTCCTGATCTTCAACTAGTTGGTCAAGTTGTTGATCGAAGAAACTGCAGCTCTGCGTATCCATGAGAATGTTTTTGGAAACGTGGTATTTTAAGTGAGACCGACTTCTATTTATACCAGCCAAGCTCAACCTTAAAGATTACACGCACCGTTTTGCTATTGTATAGCAGGCAAAAATGTTTAGATATGAAACAATACAACAAAATATCGGCGGACTAAGTAAAAGAAAAAAAGGTTTTACATTATTACTTTGCCTCCACAAACGAAACAATGAGAGTGTTTCACAAGAAAAGGATAGTCAGAAGTTAAGCAGGTAACCGAAAGAAATTAAGTAGAAATTATTTTTGATTGTCTAAAACGAAATTAACACAATCACTTTTTGCTGACAACTGCTTAGTGATGTTGTAGATGACGTCTCTGGTCTGTTGAACGTGTTCATCTTCTTCGGAGTGGGCGTAATATTTAACACGGACTTCGGCATGTTTCCATTGTTCTGTCGGGGGAATGTTCTTAATCTTGTCTATATCATACACCTCGATTTTAATGAGGTGTGATGCGTAAGCTGATTCGTCTTGGTTTGCTTTGATAAAAGCAACACCATCTGCAGTGGCTTGACTAACAGTCGAAGAGTTTTTGGGAACCTTCTTTTTCTTGCGCTTTTCAAAGAATCCGTGAATACTGTTATTAGGTCTTTTGTTCTTGGCGATTGCCCTCTTTACTTTGAAAGCTAATGTTCCTTCGCCGTCATCGCTCAGTTCATCGTGATTCTCTGGATAATAATAGTGCTTAAATGTGTTTTCTTCAGTCAGCTATAACAATAAAAAAAACGATATTTTAAACAATGCTACAAAGTTGAGTTAGATGGTACCTAAGGAAACACAGAGATACATAGTAAAAAATATCAGTCAAACACAAATTAAAACAAACAGGTCCAAAAACAGTTTAAAAAAGAGCTTACTTACATCCATATCAGCAACGAAACACTGCTAGGTATATCAACCAAACACTGAACTTTTTACACTTCGCGACGACTCGCTTCGACCAACGAAACACTGCTAGGTATATCAACCAAACACTGAACTTTTTACACTACGCGACGACTCGCTTGGACGGAGATCTTGTCGTATGAATTCTTTGAGACGATATGAAGCGGAATGGTTTAAACTTCCTTTTATACGCAATGAAATCCTGCAAGTTTAGACTTGTGCATGGCATATTTCCGAGGTGGGTACACACAAAGGATGCCGGTGAACAAAGGAGAGGATCGGACCTTTACAAACCAGCATTTTTTGTGAAAGGCGGCGCATGGTCAATAGAAACGAAGTAATTAAATTTTAACAATAGAAGACGGTGCACGTTGGGTGGTTTGGTAAAAGGGAAACCATGAATCATTCACTGTGTATGCACTTAGATCCTTCAAGTTCAAACCTGCATTTGGAGATGTCTTAGATGAGAATTTTAAAAGTTTCAACGTGCGTTATAAAGACGCTGATGGCTTATAGTACAAGTTTAAACCAGCATTTTTAAGACTGGCATCGTATGACGAAAAAGACAGGAGTAATTAAATAAAACATTAAGTGTAGGTATAACTCAAAACATAAAGTAAGTATGTATGTATGTGCTTTAACAATATAAGATAACGATTTGTTTGATAAAGTACTAATGAAAAGCATTAATGTGAAGCCGACGCCCACAAACTTTACGAACTTCTTAATTTCAATCTTAATAGTTTACTATTTCTCATATACTCAGCGGCACAAAATTTGGCCCACTCCACATACAAAATTACCTATTATTGCATATATTTGAGGACCAGATTTTTTTGCCGCTCAGTATATATTATATTGCTAAAAGATAGGTTTAGGTTAGGTTAGATTTATGCTATTCCTTAAAGTTACGAAATTGATTTGGAACTTCACACACACACACCATTGAATTGCTTCGCAGGTTTGAGCAGGTTTCCTCACGATGTTTTCCTCCACCGTAAAACACGTGGTAAATTTCAAATGTAATGCCACAAATGAATTTCGAAAAACTCAAGAGGTGCGGCGAACCCAGGTAGTAAAAGGAAAGAAGTGAATGAAAAAAAGGTACGCTAGTCAGGTGAGTGGAACAATAGAGCTAGCGCCAGAGCCGAGAGCAGGTAAAGGGACAATGAGCGCCTATTGTTTCGTTCGCGGGTCGAACCTTTTATTTGCTTAGGTGCAGTGAAGTACATATGTACAGGAAGGAGTGGGCGGAGCGTTCTCAGACCTCGTCCAATCGCTCCAAGTGGGGGTGTTTCCTTTTTTTTTTTTTTTTTTTTTTTTTTTTTTTTTTTTTTTTTTTTTTTTTAGGATTGGACCGCCCCAAAATCGCCATTTTGGACCAAAAAAATGATCTGGAGCCGTCGTATCCCTCACTACTAGCGCTCGCGGCAGGGAACTCCCTTAATGGTTAATGGCATCGACTTGAAATTTTGGTACGAAAATGTAGATTAAATTAAAATGCGATTACAGTCAACAAAAAGTGCAGTCATAATAAAAACTTGTATTAAAAATTATTTTTTTAACACAATATTATAACTAGTTAGGTTAGAAATACGCGTCTAAATCTCGCAGAAAAGGATATTAATACAAAACACGTCGTAGGTCGTCGATAATCACCCATCTGTTTATTGAAAGAAAAGTATTTTCCTTTATTCCCAGTAGTTCTGTGGAAGAAGTTCCGTGGCGGAGCTAGTGAGATTTTTTTTCCCAATAGTTCCGCGGAAGAAAGCATTAATTAAAAAATAAGTTCCGTGTATTCTCGTAGATAATAAAATAAATTAATAAATATTATTTATTTAAAACGCAATAGAATAAAGTCACATATTCGATACATGTGTCAAAAATATGTATATATAGACGATTGTAATATTTAGATAATAAAAGGTCGTCTCTACGTATTTTTGGCAATTCATACAGATATTGCTGACCTTGGCTGTACATTATGTTACTTTGAATTTTAAATTTACCTTAATTTTTCCAAACACAAAGCTAGGTGTCAATTTTGCCCATGGTGAGTTGCATTTGCATTTAACTAACATCCCTCCACGTATAGTTACATGGATATAGTTATATTGATTAACAGCGATATTATAAGCAGTCTACAGGTTTACGTGTTCGTTTTGTGGTTGGTTGGTTAGCCATCGAATGGGGGAAGATCGCTCTCCCAGGTATGCACTATGCACTGGTTGCACGGAGGACGATGCTTCGCTGCAGATGATGTAAAGCCCTCATTTGATTCCTGATAATCAGTCCGCAGTTCGACGTCCACTGCAAGTCCAGGCAGTTTACTACTAGTACTGTAGTACTGTAGGAGAGTCGGATACAGTGAGAGGTGGATTGCTCGGTCCCCTGCCAGCCACCAATAGGTAGGTACTGCTTGCTGTCGATCATGTAGCAATTTTCTTTTAGCTTGGCTGGTACTATGCTGGCCATGGGTTGCATTACAACTTATTTGTGGGCGGCGCGTAGCTTGTGCACGTCTAGTAACTTTATGGCATGGCCGCACCGGGGCCTCCGGTTGTTGCGAGCCATGCCACGCGTAACGTGTGCTCTCCGCCGGGATAACTTTCGTTCGCCTATTTTTTTTTATCCTATTTTAGATTCACATAACTGATTTGACACAAATATATATATAGATTTTTCCCGCAGCTTCGCTCGCGTAAACCAAAAACAGGTTCAAAGAAGCAAGCAATTAAGCAATCACGCAAACAAGCAAGCATGCACGCAAGCATGCAAGCAAACATCTAGGCAAGCTGTCTTGCAAGTGAGCATATTTCGCTCGCGTGAACCATTTACATTTCAAAGAAGCAAGCAATCAAGCAAGCATGCAAGTGAGCATGTAAACAAGCATGCAAGCAAGCATGCCAGCAGACATGTAAGCAAGCATGCAAGCAAGCATGCAAGTGAGCATGTAGGAAAGCACGCATGCAAGCACGTAAGCAAGCATCTAACCAAGCTCTCAAGCAAGCATCTAACCAAGCTCTCAAGCAAGCATGCATTTAAGCGTGCAAGCAACCATATAGGCAAATAATGCATGCAAGCCAGAATGCAAGCCAGAATGGGGGGTGTAATGTTTGTCATAAGAACGATTTGCGAATTTTCATTTCACATAACACAAATATCAGAATTTCAATCTGTCGAAATATTGAGAACGTATAAAAACAATATGCATATAAACAAATTGCCGAATTTGTCAAATTATATTATTCAATTAGCATAATTGTTTTATGCATATTAAAGTACTGTACAATAGTCATACCGCATAATTAATCAAAGTTCATAATACACAATTTTTATACAAACATCGAGGATAATGATCGAAGAGTATAAAACACCTGGCATAAATCCAACAGCAAAGATCATTTGTGGAGCAATTTTATCCGGGCTGCTATAAAAAAAAACCTAACATCGAAGGCTAAAGGCGCCTTAGCCTTCTTCTGAACCTAATCTGTCCGAGTCGCTTCTGCTCCGAACCATCTTGCTCGCTCGCTTCGCTCGCTCGCACAAATCAAATGTTTTTTGCATTTGGCACGCATGGTTTTATACCGTACAATCTTAATTCTAAATGTTGTTATAGATTTTTAATAATTATATGATTAACCGAATATTCGAAATGAAATTATTGAATATAAGCATTATAGCAATTGTTGTTATGACTAATGAATGTTATATTATTTAAAGCCTATGCTCGGTAATAATATGAAATCAGTTTTTATGCTAAATGAATATTATGATTCTTGAACGTAGTAAAATGAAATTATGCTAAAAGTTTTTATGACGAGTGAACGGCACCCCCAGAATGGAAGCAAGCATGCATTCAAACATGTATTCAAGGATGTACTCAAAAATGCAAGCAAGCATGCAAGCAAGCATGCAAGCAAGCGTGCAAGCAAGCATGCAAGCAAGCTTGCAAGCATGCAAGTTATTATTTAGTTTAAAAATGCTGATCTCATCGCTCGTGTAAATCATTAGATACAGCGGTTTAATTGATTTCTGGGATTTTACAAAATTCCCGTGGGAATTCCTGAAAATTATCGTGCTTTTCATTGACGTTGCATTAAAAACACCATCTCGAATTTCATTACTTTAAGCTCAGCGGTTGTTATTATGGGAATATCGGGATATAAAGTAGCCTATGTTTTATTCCAGATATCCAACCATCTACATACCAATTTTCATCCAAATCCGTCCAGCCGTTCAGCGTGAAGGAGTAACAAACATACTCACTCACTAACTTTCGCATTTATAAAATTAGTAGGATGTACCTACACACATTTATATATATGTGGGATCGTGCGAAGGAAACAAACTTTTCAAAATTAAATAAGAAAAAGTTTATTAAAAATTGAAACTAGTGAATACGAAAAAGAAACAATGAAAACAGAAAAGACAACTTGCGCATAGGCTCACCCGATCGTAACTCACACTCTTTTACTCATTCGCTCGTCTCATTCACTCCACATTAGTCTTCAGTCATTCGGTCGCTCGTTTACATCAAATCATTCTAACATTAATCCACCCTCATTCCCACATTCGGCCATCCTACACACATGACTGTCCCCAGGCATCCTTTAAACAAAACATCTTAAACATCTAAACATCTTAACCTAAGTACATCTTAACCACATAAACATGTGTGCTGTAGCCATCGTTATTTGCAATAAACAAAATCTTTACATTTTATACAAATAAAAAGAAAACAGTTAACCAGTCTTAATTAGACATCTTTTTTTGTAAAACAAAAACAAAAAAAAACAACATCTCAGAAAAATAAACATCTTAGGGACAAAAAAAACAATACTGGAAAAAAAAACAAACCATATCCAGTAACAATCCAGCATTGTTTGTGATCCCGACCTACTTGTGGAATCGTTACCCATTTTAAATTTCACACCACACCAGTGGGTATAAAATTTCTTTACACCTTCCATAGCCTGAACTTTTAACAACTTTAAGTGACCTTGGAGGTCACTTTCACACTTTAGCAAGTGTACCTGACTGCCGTTCATGATAACAGTCATATCGTATAACAATTCCTGGCCTAGAACAACATCGCGAAACACAACACGGGTCGCACCGAGCCCCGTCAACGACAGTTCGCACTTTTCGTAGCCCGGCACGCCTAACAACTTATTACAGTTCTCCGACACCAAATTTACGTCACTGCCGAAGTCCACAAACGCGTTAGAACATCGATCAAACAATAAAATCTTTGTCGACTTTCGATCGATGTTTTGATCTCTAGTTCGATCACCTCGTTCACAGCTGCTTGATCTGCTGTCACCGTCAACGTCATTATTTTTGTGACATCTGACGTCTGTCGCTGTCATCGCCGCCATCTTCGCCGCCATGTCTATGTCGTTCCCGGTCGTTCCATTCCATGCACATTCGTTGTCCAACTCATTCGTTCGAGCATTAGCTCGCACGCATAAGTTCGTTCCATTCGATTCGTTCTCGTTCGAATTAGCCGATTGACTTCCGCCAGCGCCACCATTATGCTCGTCAGCTGATTCGTTCGATGTTTTTTCAAATATACTATGGTTTTCTTCCTCACAGCTGTAGCACGTCTTTACGGGCCGGTTTTTCGTCGTGTCATCGTGTTGTAACTGCATACTTGACATCTTACTCTTAATCATTTCGTAAATTCTTAGTTTGTCCTTCAAGTCACCGTAGGATGTCACTCCGTATAACACCGTCTTATTCGTCTCCGTATCTTCGATGCCGTCGACAATATACTTAATTGTCACATAGTCTGGCATTTTTCCTCTTTTGCCCAACTCGCGCATCGTAAGTAGGTAGTCAAGGCAACTCTCGTCTACCTTCTTTTTACGCGCCGCCATTAGCTCGTGTATCGCCTTTATGTCGATCGTGTCATGGAATTCTTCTTTTAGCGCGTACTTTAGATCGTCCCACGATTTAAACGGTCGCTCCGCTTGGACCCAGAGCGCTGCGGTACCCGTTAAGCTGCGCCTAGCAACAATTAGCCGTTGCAAGGGCGTCCACCCAAATATCGTCGCGTTTTCTTCGATGTCGTCAATAAATCTAGTAACGCTGTACATCTCATCTTGCGCACTAAATTTACTGACTAGGTCGTCAATGTACTGCAGGCTAACACTAACGTCGTACGTCGTCATCGCGTCCGTTGCCCTTGCAGTCGTCGTCGTCATATTCGTCGTCGTCCGGAGTTTGAGTCTCGGTGCCTCATCCACACCTCCACTCGGAGCCTCGCTAGCTGCCTCGTCATACACCTTATCCGCTCGCATCTCGCTGATGTGCAGTTTCTTGCCGCTCAGAAGCCACCGTCTTACTTCAGAAGCCAGCAGAAACTCGTCTTCGTCGTTATTTCGGCCGCCCGTCGTAAATAGCAACCGCCGTAACACGAAATGTAACCGCCTCGTTACACCACGTAGCACAACGTTCGTCGTCGTATTCGCAGTTAATTTTTTCCTTCTGATCCCGGACGAGCCCCCAAAAATGTGGGATCGTGCGAAGGAAAACAAACTTTTCGAAATAAAATCAGAAAAAGTTTATTAAAAATTAAACTACTGAATACGTAAAAAAAACAATGAAAACAGAAAAGACAACTAGCACGTAGGCTCACCCGATCAAAACTCACACTCTTTTACTCATTCGCTCGTCTCATTCACTCCACATTAGTCTTCAGTCATTCGGTCGCTCGTTTACATCAAATCATTCTAACATTAATCCACCCTCATTCCCACATATATACATGTATGTACTTCATATGGCTTCGCACGCGTAATTAATTAGATACAGCAGTTGAAGAAATTCCGGGATTTTGCAAAAATCCCGTGGGAATTCCAAAAAATTACTTAGACGTCCTGTACTGATTATTTGATAGGTTGTCAAATGATTAATTATGACGAAACACTAATTGGGATCATCCTATATACAGCGTGATGACGTCTAATTAATGTCATCGGCACCATATCTTTGATATAAAATACTTAGCTTCTATCCGGTAAACAGATGGGTGAAGGTCGCTCTTAAATGAGATCGTAGACTGATTCTAAAGACGTGATCAAAACCAACATCTATGTATTTAGTTAGTTAATAGGAAAGTTTTTCGTGACAGTAATTAGTGAAATTAGTGTTAAAAAACACAATGTGATGTTTTAACTTTCGTTTTTTTTCATTCATAACATTTACCTCGACGTTTCGACCATATTGCAGTGACCGTGGTCGAGTAGACTGAAGAAGTGTAGGGTTTTTTGTGATTAGGTGCGGTTAGGTGGAGTCTTGTTCATATATTTTTGATCAAATTTTTGCTCACAAGTTTATGAACTCGACTGTAGGTACATTTGATGAGTTGTGTGGGTAACAATTTAAATTGAACGAAGTGAGAACTTTCTCAGTTTAATCAGATTAATTTTTATTCTTATCGTCCAGCCTGGACTGAGCTAAGAGTAGAACCAGCATTTTTTATCACTTAAAAATGTTCTTTATTGGTGAACAGGTGTCAGAAACCACAACGTTTATTTCCTGATTTAACTATAAATATTTCGTGCTATGTACTGGAAGATTTTATTGGGAAAATTAAAACCAATACCGTAATGTCACATTTTTGGGCCCATGAAGACCTAACGACCAACGAATACTTTCACTTGTCTCAATATATTTACCACCTGTGAGTTTATTTTTAATAGTATACAGTATATACCTATACAGGGTGTCTCTGACCACGGGGCTTTAAATTGTAAGCTATTTTTGTTTTAGAACTTTTTCTATTAACTTGATTTTAGATAATTTATTGAGCATCAAAGTTTAATAGAATATCGGTCATGGCGGTCTTGGTACGGGGGCCTTTAAATAATTTTTGACATTAATTTGACATCTCTTAGATAAACATTTAGCAATGTGCTGACAATTTTGTATTGTATCCCATACATTGAAAATTACATTTAATCTTTATGAAAAAAAAGATAACGTCATATTTTTAAAAAGTTGCAGTTTAAAAATAACCCAGTTATACGAGTAGAATCGAACCTTGGGTTTAAATCCCCATCGTCAGAGACAAGCAAGCATGCAATCAAGCATGCAAGCAGGCATGCAAGCAAGTAGAGAGTATGCCAGTGGTGGTAGTGAAAATCAGTTCATCATCATCATCATCATCCCAGCTTATATACGCCACACTTAAATAAATAAATAAATATAAATAAATATCATGGGACACTTGACACCAATTGACCTAGTCCCAAACTAAGCAAAGCTTGTACTATGGATACTAGGCAACGGATAAACATACTTATATAGATAAATACATACTTAAATACATATTAAACATCCAAGACCCGAGAACAAACATTCGTGTTATTCACACAAATATCTGCCCCGGCCGGGATTCGAACCCAGGACCTCAAGCTTCGTAGTCAGGTGCTCTAACCACTTAGCCATCCGGTCGTCACTTCTGGCCACAGACAGGTCTCCTCTCATCATCAAAATCAGAAAATAAGTTTTTAGTTCAAATTTTAATTTATTTTAAATAGCTGTTACCCACGCGAAATTCGTTTATCCATCCGGCTATGCTATTTTCCAGGATAAAAACTATGCAATGTCTTTCCCCGGGACTCAAACTATCCTTTATACCGAGTTTCATCTAAATCGGATCAGAAGATCCAGAAATTATCCCCTACAACCTCACAAAATCCTGAACTTTACCTCTTTATAATATTAGTTTAGAAGTATTGATAAATAATGAGCAGCCCCTCTAAGGTTGCGTGCCCTTACTCCCCGGGATCGCCTAGGTTGGTTGTGCCTCGGGGTTTCAATGTTTATAAACAAGCCGCAACCATCGGGATATTGTGCAGAGTCAGGCTAACTTAACAACCTCTGGTGCTGGTGTTGCATCACAGGCGGTTCCAGGCATTGCACCGGATGCGTCACACTCGTCACAGAATCAGGCTGCTAGGCTTGATGATTTACTTACCTTAAAGGCAAATGTACGAGTTCTTAGACAAAGGTATACCGAAAGGTGGAAGAAATCTTGCTGCGGGAAAATTGTCTGAAGTCATAGACAAGTAGGTAGTGCTTACGTACACATATAATTGAAGACTTGTTTTACTTTCTTTTTCATTTTCAGCTGTGTACCTGAGTGTCGTGAATAGGTCACTGGTTTCTAAGGTGAGGGACAATATCGAGTGTGGGTTTTTGTATTTTTCCGAGCACTAGAGAACTTGTAAATCTGGTTTGGCCCATCGAATCATTCAAGCGAAAGTACGCAAAAGTGATTTGAGAGTTGCTGTCCGCGTCCTTGTGTCGGACTCTTCCTTGGCATCATCGAAAGTTAATACGTTGAGGGCGTTGGTTGACAAGCATCCGTTACCATCTAGACCACTTATCTTTACCCCGGAGCCACATCAAAACAGTGCGCGTGTTTTTGTTACACCAGCGGAAGTTGCAAATGCAATCAGCTCTTTTTATAACGGCTCTGTGTCCGGAGTGGACGGGTTACGCCCACAACATCTCAAGGAACTTATATTATCTTCTTTTGTGGATGGCAATGGGCCTCGCTTGCTCAGTTACTAGACTGTATAATTTCCTTTTGAGGAGTTTGCTTAACGCACAGGTGAGGCCTTATTTGTACGGAGCCTTTATTTTCTTCTGCGGATGGCAATGGGCCTCGTTTACTCAGTTACTAGATTGTATAATTTCTTTTAGAGGGGTGAGGGTTTATTTGTACGGAGCTTCTTTGAGTGCATTGTCTAAAAAGGACGGTGAGGTCAGACCGATTGTGGTGGGCAGTGCCATTCGGCGTCTTGTCGACAAACTCGGTTGTAACTCTGTCAGGGATGCTATGTCGAACTAGCTCTCTACTCAACCAAAACTGATTAGTTTTGGTACGCGGTCTTTTGCTGGGACATGTGAAGGCACAGATTTGGTCATAGTGAAGATTGATATTAAAAATGTATCTAATAGTGTGGACAGGGACGTTTTGTTGGAGGTCTTGGATCTTGGGCCGTCTCTCTATGCTCTACTCTGCATCTACTAATCTTTACTTTGGAGGTTATTTGATTTCTTCGCAGGTCGGGGCTCAGCAGGGTGATCTAATTTTTAGTCTAGCGCTTTAAAAGATCATAGTCGCATTAAATAGCCCTGTTAATGTGTGACATCTTGATGACGGTACTATTGGTGAGAGTGTAGGTGGTGTTATAGAGAATTTAAAGAGGCTCATACCAGCATGGAAGGACATAGGTTTAGAGATTAGCCCTAGTAAATGTGAGCTGTTTACTGGTGGTTTTATAGCGCATCCATTTTTGACCGCTCTGAAGTCATTGTTGCCAGGTATCAAAACGGTGGATAAGTCATCGTTCGCCTTATTGGGAGCTCTTATCTTCCTGGAACGAATTTGCGCAGCCCTGTAGGTAAAAAAAAGATGCACTTTTGTCAATTCGCGACTCTTTGCTCAGGCTGTATGTCGTCCCACGTTTCTTTGACCTTATTGCGTCATTGTTTTGCCATGTTACGAATCACGTATTTATTAAGAACGTCTCCTACCTAGTTATTTCCATTTGAGAGCAAGGAAGTGGGCGATGTCTTAAACGATACTGTGGAGTCTATTCTTCACGTCAGATTGAATAATGCTCAGTGGCTTCAGGGGCTCTTCCTATCCGTAATGGTGGGTTAGGAATACGCCGCCGGTTCAGGATCTTGGGCTTATTGCTTTCCTTGCGTCTTTGCATGGGACGGCCGATTTTGTAACTCGCATTTTTTTCCATCGATAGGGGCAATATCACTGTTCCATTTGTTTCGGAGGCGCTCGCTAGGTAGTCAACTTTGTTTCCCGGCAATAAGCGTCCTGAAAATCCTTTTGCGCAGAGACAGTGAGATGAATTATTGTGTAGAAAGGCGAACGGTATGATATTGGGGAGGGTACCTCTCAAGGCTGATTTGGCACGATTAAAAGCCATCTAACGAAATGAGTCAGGTGCTTGGCTGCATGCGCCTTCGCCCTAGCTGGGTTTATTGTTAGATAACGAATCTCTGAGGATAACAGCGGCGCTTAGGTTGGGCGCCAAGGATTGTGCATTGTTGCCAGAAATGTGCCAGGCATTTCCCGACGCATCATTCAATCAATGAGATTGTTCTGCGGGCCATGGTGTCAGAAAATGTGCCGTGCGTTTTGGAACCCCCAGGATTGAGCCGTCCGTACGTATGGTAAAAGATCGGATGATCTGACGCCGGTTTCATGGCGGAGGGGGCGTTATCTTCTTTGGGATGCAACTTGCATGAGCACGTTTACTACATCCCATTTAGGACAGCCCATGAGGTATTCGGGGTCTGCGCAGAGAGTGCCGCGAAATTGAAGCACACTAAATACTCTGCTTTAGAATCAGCATATGATTTTGTGCCGTTTACGGCCGAGACGGCTGGATCCTAGGGCTCAGAGGCTCGTGAATTGTTTAGGGACTTAGGCCGTCAATTGCGTGATAGAAACTGCGACCCTCGCTCTGGCTCGTACTTGGTGCAACAGGTCTCCATTGCCATTCAGCGGGGTAATGCTGCTGGTATTATGGGGACGTTTGAGCCGGGTACGATGCGGAGGGAGGATTTTAGGTTAGTTTTTATGACGAAGCATGTTGCGGATGAATTTAGTGTACTTAAGTAATTTTATAGCTTAGTTTATAGTTTAGATGTTTAAAGTTTGTAGTTATAGGTTAAATAAGTTGTTTTTTAATTCGAACGCGGCCGAGGTGCCTCCCGAGTGCTGTTTTTAGGGTTCCGGAGCCAAAATGGCAAAAACGGAATCCTTATAGTTTCGCCATGTCTGTCTGGCTGTCCGTCCGTCCGTCCGCGGCTTTGCTCAGGGACTATCAATGCTAGAAAGCCTTAAACTTTTGCACGAATTGTTCCTGTTTCGTCGGATTCCTGTTTCGTCGGATTCCTGTTTCGTCGGATTCCTGTTTCGTCGGATTCCTGTTTCGTCGAATTCCCGTTTCGTCGTATTCCTGATTCGTCGGATTCTCAATATCAAATGAAACTATGTAATTACCGTGACTCCACTTTGTATTTAATATTTAAAACTAAATATTTACAATAACAACAATTTGAATGAAATAGAGTCGGTAAAGATATGTCATCCGCTGACAAATTAAATTAATCTACAGAGTCTATTTCGACAATCTAAAACTGATATTTTTTTTTCGACAAAGTCGTCGACGATTTCTCTTTCTTGGTAATATTTTTGCATGTCTTTTGCTTTATGTTTTGTTGGTACGGTTGAAGAATGTAGTTGCATTTTTTTGATTTTAATATCTTGATACTGAGCTTCGGTCCTCAGTAACTGAATGAATAAAAAAGGGAAGGCTTCTTGAGGATTTTGTGGTTTAATCGGTTATTCCATCCCTCAATTGCATTATTAGTTCGGAATTCGTCTTCGTTGACTGAAATCATTGAACCGGTGATTTTCCTCATCCAGAAGTTTAAAAAATAGTTGTGGAATTGAGTCATCGCAGCATCGTCAGGTAACGATTTGGGAATTTCTAAATATGCTGCTGGTATTTCTTCTTTAGGCAGCAAAGCCAGCCGAGTACATCATTTTGTGTACATTCTTCCTTCTTCACTGTCAATCAAGCCTAACTGTTTTGACTTTTTCCACAGAGTTTTTTAAAAATGGAAGTAACAACCAGTTACTACGGCATTCGGATGTTCAGCTTTTAAGCCGTTGATAGCAGCAATTTCGAAATCGCATTTGAACTTTTTAATCTCATGGCCAATTTAATTTTTCAATAATGAAAACAACCGTCTGTACGTGTTTTCTTGCTTATCAGGTAAAAGGGCGTAAACTACGGGCACAAAGCATGTACTATCTGATGTTTAATTTAAGTTACCTACTTGCCATGTGTAAAGTTGTAAAAACGGAGGTGGTGCTGCCTTGAACGTACCGTCACTGAAATATTCAGTATGTTCTGATACAATTTGTAAAGCAGATGGCGTAGCAAATATCAAAATTTTATCGACGTCGCCATCGTTACATATAAGAACATCATTTGAAAGTTTGTCAGGGATGACCGCCTCACTTAATTATTTAAATGTGCACTTTTATGCACGAGAGCTTTCTTTCGCGCATCATATAAAACCGATTTTTTATTATTCCAGTCCGGTATGAGCGAAAACTCAAAATCTGCATCACATTTATCAACAAAATCTTGGACACAACCTTCAAAAATCCCCGTTACTGGTCCCATGTTTTCACATACCTTGCGTTTCAATACGTTTAGATGGCCTTCGATCTCTCTTCATGAATTCTGGTTTACAGATGTGACTTGGCTCCCTGATCACCTTCTCATCTTTATTCAAAGTAATGGAAGTTGAGCAGACGGTTGTGTTAGAGCACCTCCAGTTAGTTGAACCACCTTTGTTTTGTTTTTCGAAATTGTATCTGTAGCCTCCCCGCAACAAGACTTTTCTGCTACCCCTTTTACTTACTGTCTATAAAAACTAGTTTTTCGGTTTCGTCAATATCCATTTTTAAGAAAATATAGCACAATACATTCACACACTTTTCAAAGTTACTATCTTTGACAATCAAATGACATAATGATAATTATAAATAAAAAAATAAATAGCTGATAAAGTGTTCACTGTATATAAGTGGCCAGTAATAGATAATATGAATATGCCTAAATAAAACCTTCTAAGCGGGAACTAATAATGTATGTAAAACGTATTACTTGTACTTATTACTTACATAATTATGGTGACGTTTAGGTTCCCTTTAATGCAACGTTTCCACCAATAATGAGCGAGGATGTGTTGCGAGGGATGTGTTGTGAAAAATTGAGTGTGAACTTTTTAGTCGCCGTTTAAGTATTTGGCCATTTAGTAGACGACCGGATGGCTAAGTGGTTAGAGCACCTGACTACGAAGCTTGAGGTCCTGGGTTCGAATCCCGGCCGGGGCAGATATTTGTGTGAATAACACGAATGTTTGTTCTCGGGTCTTGGATGTTTAATATTTATTTAAGTATGTATTTATCTATATTATTATAGGTATGTTTATGCGTTGCCTAGTATCCATAGTACAAGCTTTGCTTAGTTTGGGACTAGGTCAATTGGTGTCAAGTGTCCCATGCTATTTATTTTATTTATTTATATACTACGACTACTGCCCAATAATAAAGATGCGTGATCACACAATAGCTCTTTCCAAAAACATTAATCTTTCTTTCTAGTAAATACTAGTGTACTGCATGATAGATTTTTTTAAATATAGATAATTCCGACGAAACAGGAATCCGACGAAACAGGAACAATTCTTAATGAATATGTATGTAAACTATGCCGACAAAATGGTACAGTAAAAATTTTAAAAAAATATTTTTTTAGCTTGCATCCCATAGACGTAAAGTGGGGGTGATTTTTTTTCACATCCAACCTTGTAGTGTGGGGTGTCGTTGCATAGATCTTTTAAAATCATTAGGGTTTGCTAAAACGATTTTCCGATTCAGTGATTTGTTTGCAAAAAATTCAACTTTAAAGTGCAAAATTTCATTAAAATCGAGCGTCCCCCTCTAAAATCTAAACCGGTAGGTGGAAAATTTTGAAAAAAATCAGAATGATAGTAAGTATATCACTTTCAAGGAAAACTATAACAGCTAAGTTTGCTTGAGTATTATTAGTAGTTTAAGAGCAAGTAGCAGCCTAAGGTGTAAAATATACCTAAACTTGGAAGATTCCGTATAAAATACGAAATCCTTAGAAAAATATTACTTATTTTTTCGTAATGGCTACGGAACCCTATTTTAGGCGTATCCTACACGCTCTTGGCCGGTTTTTTATATTTTAATTTTACTTACAGGACTTGGGCGTTACGTGAATACTTACCCTGCTAGTAGCACTTAGTAAAGAGTACATTTATAATTTATTTCGCAGTGGTGCACCCGAGCTAGGGACTCCGGAGTAGTCGGGCCAATTGTCAGAATGTCCAGGTGTCAAAATGTTAAGAACGTAATGTCCGATTGTTAAAATGCCCAGTTGTCATTATGTCCAGTTATCAAAACACCCAATTGCTAAAATGTCTAGTAGCCATAATGTCCAGTTAATAAATCACCCATTTGCTAAAATGTTTAGTTGCCAGTTACCAAAACAACAAATTACTAAAACGTCTAGTTGCCGTAATATCCAGTTACCAAAAAAGTTAAAAAGTCTTCCTAATCAAAACTAAACAGCTTTAGTGCACAGATACTCCAACAAAGATCAGTAATACAGATGGTTAGCGCTTACCAATCGTAGGCTAATATCGCGCCCATAGAGGTCAGTCTTGTGTGGGACTTGAAACTTTATACAAGGTTTTATTCACTGAGACTCGACACGGTTGACCTTGCAGTAGTCAGTATGGCTGAGCGCTGCGGGCTCTTTGCCTTTTATCTCAAAAACGGTTGCACGTACGAAAAAATTTTTACTTCACATTTGTTACAAATTTAACGCTCTACAATTTTGTTGTAAATGTTAACATCACTGGAGCTATAAAAAACGAGATAATCGTGAATAACTTACGACGCTGACACGAGATTTTATTAGACTTTTGAGACAACATTTAGGACCCCAAAATAAAGCTCTAAACGAGTTCCCAGCTTATTATCTCTCATATCCAAGTGAATTTCCTAATATTACTGCATCATGTTATTAATGTAGGATTAATTCACTGTATTTTTCATTAACTTATAACATCAGGACATTATGAGTCCTTGGACCTACTGACACTTGTACAAATTGACTAATGGTCTTTATAACATCTGAGCATTATGAGTCCTTGGACCTACTGACACTTGTACAAATTGACTAATGGTCTTTATAACATCTGGACATTATGACTTCTTGGACATACTGACAATTGGTCCAACATACTCCGAAGTCGTTTCTATACCTACCTATTTAAAATGTTGCAAGGACTCCGACCTCAAGTCACACGATTGTGATTGGAATAAATACCTGAAATCATCCTATTCACTCATTCTCATGTTAATATGAAATACTAAATGAGAAGTTTCTCTATAATGTTTTGTGTGACATACATAATAATATTTTTTCCCCTTGTTATACACAACGCGCGTTATTTCCGTGTATAAGTTTTTAAAGTAAAAAAAGTTATGTTAATAATAATAATAATAACGCTGCCTACTGCTTATCACCCATCGCATGCTACACCCACGGTCGTCTGTTATGAGGCTGTACATCCCACGGAAATGTGGAGGTCGCGGCTTTCTTAATGCCAAAAATCTCCACCACCGCGAGGTATGCAGCCTTAGGAATTATTTCCTTAACAATGAGTGTGGGATGCATCGCAATTTTGTGGCAGTAGACAGACACCTCACCCCGCTATCCTTGGCAAACGAAAATTGGCGCAGTCCTATGGTAATGAGCACGGAAGATCGCAAGAACTTATGGAAAAGCAAGGAGCTACACGGGCGGTTCTACAAGGCCCGAATAGGGCCTGATGTAGACCTTCTCGCGTCAGTGACCTGGTTACGTTTCGGGGACCTCTTTGGGAAAACCGAGGGTTTAGTGTGTGCAATTGCTGACGAAGTTATCATGACGAACAACTACTGGAGGTATATCCTGAAGGACGGTACGGTCGACATTTGTCGGGCATGCCGCCGTCCTGGGGAGTCACTCAGGCATATTATCTCCGGTTTTTTCTCATCTTGCTATCCACCAGCAACTTGCTCTTTGATACGGCCTTGTAGACTCTGAGGTGCCGTATTAATATAGGTATGTCCCTGCGCCAGTTCTCGAAAATGGTCGTGCCACACTCTATTGGGATCGATCTGTCATCACGGATAGGACTATTGTAGCCAAAAAGCCTAATATCGTGCTGACAGATCGATCAAACCGCCAGGCAGTGCTCGTCGACATCACCATCCCACATGACGAGAACCTCGTGAAGGCCGAGAAGGACAAACTCAGGTACTTACCTAGGTGCTTACTAGTTACTTACCTTGACTTGGCTCACGAGGTGACTGCTATGTGGGATGTTGACTCGACGATCATTGTCCCGATAGTCGTTTCGGCAAACGGTCTAATAGCGAAGTCTCGACCAAGATCTCAAGAGACTCTCGCTAGATGGCTGGATCAAGGGCCAGATACAGAAGGCGGTACTTCTGGACACGGCACGCATCGTCCGGAAGTTCCTCACTCTGCGGCCCTGTCCACCGGTAGCTTGGGCCCTGCCCCGTTACCGGCGGCAAATTAGGTTAGGTTTTTATAATATTTTTATTTTGTATGTACTTTTCTGTATTTTACTTTTTATAAGAAAGAAGAATGAAAAAAAAGAAAATAATAATAATAATACAGTTGTAACAAAAGATGTAAGCCCTCGTAATAATTCGTTACGTGCTTTACATTTTGGCATTAAAAATCTCATTTTTAAAAGTTTTGAGATACGTTATCTTTCTTGGACCCTTCAAATGGTATCGAACGTAAATAATCGTAAATCATTAAAAACTGTTATCAATTAACGTGTTGAAACGTCTTATATTATTTTGGCTCAACACTTACACATCGTAAATATTCAAATTTAAATAAACCCTATTCAAAATCTATTTTTATTTAATTTACTTGTACTAGTTTCACTGCGTAAATTTTATCACATTTAATTTTTACTGTATTTACAGGGATCGTACCGATTACCTCCTTGAAGCACGCCTTCTTGAAATATCCTTTTATTATTTGTATATAATATTTCACTTTTTTTTATCATCGCTTCTGTGCAATCAAATATTTAAAAGGAACATTTGGAAGGTATTTAAAAGTTAATAATAATAATATAATAATCCATTTATTTCGAACACAAAAGAGAAGAGAAAAATAACAGTAGGTGTATATTCACCAGCATTAATATGTGCCACAGCGGAGCGTGCAAAAATATCTGACACGTCCTTCCGGCCCTAGAAATAGAGTCGTATCAGATATGTATTTATGCACGCTTGTTGTGTTAGATATTGGTGCTGGTGACTGCACCTACTTTCTTAATCCGCTGTCAATGACTTGTTGTCGTCTACATGACTTAAACTGTTGTGACGATAGCTACACTTACCTACTTAAGTCTGTTTATAAAGCTGATCATTATAATTAATTAATGTGTTTTAGTAAATTATTATTTTTACTTACACAGGCACAAGCTTTCCTGCATTACATGTTAACCGTGGTATACGCTGTCGCTTTGATGCATTTATACTATCTAACTTTTGAAGCACATGTTTCGGTTGTGCTCCCAGAAATTGTCGAAACAGTCATGGTAATATTGCTTAATGGATATACATAATATCGTGGATACTTTAGTATCGTGAATGCGTTTATTGAGACTTGGAACTTACGCGTAAGTTCTAAGCCTCATTACACGCAACCTATGGACAACCGCAACGCGAGGATTTTCCCCTTCAAATACAAGGTGTTTATTAAATAACTGAAATCCTCAGACACCCCAAAAATTTTTTTTATTTTAAGTTACATGATTTCATTTATTTTTTCATACCTTCATTATTTTAAATGATATTCGTGGGTTTTGCTCATGATTATTTTGTATTAATTTTTGTCAGTTGCGCTTTGACGTTTTTGGAGAAAATCACACATTGACAGCAAAACGGCCAGTATTAAATTATCGAAATAGTATAAAATATTTAATTGGTGCCTGTTGCAGTGGTAACTTTCAGAATGGGCACATTAAAAAAAGATATAAAACACAAACACAACCCAATTTAAAAGATAGTGTAATCGATTTTACTCTCAATTCTGAGCAAACTACTTTCTGGTTTTCAGTTATTTAATAAACACTTTGTATTATATAATGTTCGTGCAATGGGTAATGGATGAAAATTTTTGAAACGCTTGAAACTTTTTTTATCGATAGGAACCTTTCTAATTCAGATAATAAATTATAAGATTGTTAAGTAGCATCAATTAATAAAAAAAATGTGTTTTTACGGCCAAATTAGGATAGTCCGGTTACGGGTTGTTCCATAGCCCAGAACAAAATAAGTTTTTTTGCTAAATATTTAATTTTTAATACAAGCTTTTTTTGCTGACTGTACTTTTTGTGACTGTATTTGCATTGCCATACTAAATTTCCGTACCAAATTTCAAGTCAATACCATTTACCGATGAGGAGTTCCATCCTGCAGAGACGATCCTGGCTGGACCACCAGGATGGCACTACCAGATTGTTGTATTGTCACCAGATTTACATAAGTATGCAAAATTTCAAGTCAAGCCGATCACTGGAAGTGGGTCAAATTCAACTTGCAAGTTTTGATCCGCAAATACAATACATACATTAATTATTATACATTACAAGTTAAAATAAAAGCTTTTAAATATTTTTTAAAAAATTGTGTCTGACTCGTTCGTTTTGACGGGTGACATTCTTTAACGGCCCGGATAATACCGACATGGAAATACTTACCCTGTTTTTCATATTATATACGCCCATAGCAACTCATGTCAGTTCCTATGGGCGTTTACATGAAAAACAGGGTCCATATTTCCACGTCGGTATTATACGGGCCGGTAAAGAAGTGTCACCTGTGAAAACGAACGAGTCAAAGACAAATAAATTTTTTTTTAGGGTTCCGTACCCGAAGGGTGCCAACGGGACCCTATTAATGAGACTCCACTGTCTGTCTGTCTGTCTGTCTCTCCGTCTGTCACAGGGCTCTATCTCTTAAGCCGTAAAAGTTAGACACTTGAAATTTTCACAGATTATGTATTACTGTGGCCGCTATAACAACAAATACTAAAAATAAAGTAAAGTTACAAATAAAAGGGGGTCGTCATTCAAGAAACGTGTTTTTTTCAGCGTTTTTTGGTTGCTAGGCGTTATTAGCCGTTGCTAACTAGCAACGACTAGCTATTTCGTTTTGAATTTACCTTTGAAGTTAGCGATTTTAATGATGTTTTATAAAAGCGTCGATAATACGAGTATAATATAGTAATTGTCTGATTGTGTGGTTTATTAGTTTTTGTGCAAAATTAATAAAGCAACTTATGAACCACAAACCTCAATGAAGCCAACTTTGATAAAGCGCTCGCCAAATCCACACCGTATAATCACTATGTTTACCTATTGTTTTTTACACTAAAAAAATCATACTAAGTATTTAACACTATTTACAAGGTTTATTATACAGTTTAACATTTATTCACACTAGTCGAACTTCTTATTATTTAATTACACAACATACGAAGTGAAGTCCGCTGAATTTCCCGCGAATGAACCGCGCTGACCTGACAGCTATTTTTTTTCTGCCGTGGCGCATGGCTAGAGTCTAAAGCGCTATTCAGCCTCCGACAGGACTACAGCCAAAGAGGATGAGGATTTTTTTTTTTATTCAAAATACTTGCACCTAGTGCTTACATTTTGGTGATATGTTTTTATTAACTTGTAATGTAATGTAACTAGTTATGTTTGTTTGGGTGGAATTAACATTTCAACTTTAATTTGAAGAGGATATCTTCAACCAATTGAGGTGAAATTTTGCATGCATGTATAAATCCGATGACAATGCAATATTATTATGACGTAGAGCTGATCTGATGATGAAGTTAGATGTTGGCCATAGGAACTATGTAATAAAACGACACGACCGCATCGATTTTGCTCTCATTTGATTCGTCTTGACGACTACCTACTTTGGTAATAAGAGGCAAAAAGTACTGCCTGCAAAAAAGCTTCTATTAGAATATTTTACAAAAAAAAAACATTGTACGGAGGTGCGTCGCGATCGTATGGAGTCGCTCGCACTCGCACTTGACCGCTTTTTTTTTTTATTTTTTGTTCTGGGCTATGGAACAACCCGTAACCGACCTGACTATCGCAACTTGGCGGAAAAGAAAATACATTCTTTTTTTAAATTGATTGATGCTACTTAAAAATCTGATGTTTTTCTGTTTTAGTCGATTTTTTGAGGCGTCCCGATCTCGTTAACAGCCCACCTTTCGAACAAAGCCATATAAGATAAAATAGTTCATTGAAATAAAGAGTATATTTACAATGGAGTTTATTTTAAGAATTGAGTGTGTCGTAAACAAGCAGCCTCTAACGATTATTTATTTTAAAGTGCACTTTCTGCTCTGACAATACAGTCGTTAATTCAATGAACTATTTTGTCTTATATTTCCATTCATTATAAACTGAGGATTATGCGGTTGCGGGCACAATAGAATACAATGACTTTGTTCGAAAGGTGGGCTGTTAAGGAGATCAGGACACCTCAAACAATTCATACTTTAATATAAGATTTAAGGTTTATTATATAAGGTTTTCCTGTCGATAAAAAAAAATCAAGCGTTTCTAAAATTTTCATCCATTCTCCATTGTAATAATTTTCAATATGAGGATCTTTCAAGTTTTCATTAATACTCTACGAAGAACAAAAAAAAAATCAAATTATGTTTATTTTTATCTATTTGTTCTGAAACAGAAAGCTGATGTAGATCTATTGGCTGAATCAATGACTTCTCCTCCTGTGCTGCATATACTGACTTCCCGGAGTAAACAAGAGGTTTGACCATAAAAATAATTATAGCAACTAAAATAAAGTGCTCATACTAAGGTTTAAGGTTTTACATGCTAAAGTTTTTATATCGAAAATACAAAGAAGTTCGAAGTTTTTATGTCGCTAGTGCTGCTGCATAAGTAGCGTAGTAGAAATAAGCAACCTGAGATATGTATGCATAGGAAAAATTCGTGTCTAGATTCCTGTCCAGCGGTGGTGTAGGGATTATAGCACGCAGCACGGATTGCTGAGGACCTGGGTTCGATTCCCAGCGCTGGTCTCTTTTTCTGGTTTTTCTGTGCATCCATGTCTCAGTTTGTATTTTCGATATGGTTTCACGGAATACCCGTAAAAGTAACAAATTTGGAGTTGAAATAAAAAATACAAAAAGACTCCAAAAAAAACAATCATAAAGTTTTTATGTTATTAGGAACGTTGACTCAAGGGTGTTAATAACCCAAACAATTTGTATTTTTACTTTCAGGTAAAAATTGGCACTGATGCTGTCTTATTAGTAACATCCAATGCGGTATATTACATATTCAGAGGAATAGTTGAATACAAATTGCGAAAATATTGTACTTATGTAACTAAATCACTGCAGTATTTTGCTATGGGTAAGTTTTGTTTAGGGTTAATATTTCATTGCATATTGAAACTTTATAACAATAACTAGGTACCAAAGTAGGGCTATAGGGTAGCTATCTGCCAAAAAAATTTTTTTTTTTGTTGTTACTGTTCTGAATATACTTGGGAAGTGGAAAAATTACATAATGGAAAAGAAAGTTAGCATATCCCACTAATACTTAACATGAAAAAAAAAACAAATTAACACAACATTATTGTGAACTGCGGAATAATAATAAGTCGTGAATAAGAATAAAACTAATTATTGTTTCGAAAGTAGCATTTCAAGGTACCGTAAAAGGGGTGACACGATTTTGAACTTCCAACCTATTTTTAAGAATTAATTTGAATAGTAAAGGATCTAAGATTGTTTTTCTTTTGTGAGCCCTAACAAGTTCTGCAAGTTTGCATCACAAAAATAAGCCTTATTGCTCCTGGTATAACGAAAATTAAAAAAAAAAAATACAAATCTGTAAAACGGGGTCCGTAGACAAGACATATGGGGTGAATAGAGAAATCAGTCAGAATTGTCATAATTGTGAAAAAAAAATAAAAAAAATATGCGGGTGATAGGGCCTTGTCAAAAGAATAAAAAAATAATAGTACATTACTGCAGAGGCCGGGAAGTTTTGACAATTCTAAAGTATTTATTTCTATTAAACCCTCCCGTCGTTATTTTTCACCCCACTTTGTCTGGTTTTCTCACCCCAAAGAGCGTGCCTAATCACCCCATATAGCGTATCTAGTCACTCCGTATGCCGTGTCAATTCACCTCAGTTTCTTACCGAAATGGTTATGAAATTACATTTGTACCATTACACCTGATAACGAATAAAATCGCTCAAACTTTTTATTATTTAGATACTGCAAAGACCGGGTAACTAGATTAAAACGCCACTACACTGTAATTATCACTAAAATCACTATTATAACAAAGTTTTTGGAACTGTTATTTCTTACCTTGGTGAAGTCTCTCTTTCCACTAAAATATTTACTACTTCTGACTAACTTCACGACTATCGAGTGTTGAAAGCAAAATAAACAAATATTTAACTTAATACTAAAAACTAAAGTAATTCGCTTAGTGATCATGGTGTTTTTTGTAGCCATGCAAAAAAATCACGATAATATTTCTCAGCACCCCGCGATTTCTATTCACCCCGTTTTACGGTAATAATAGCACAGGAAAAATAGGATATTTTGGCGGCAAAATATGTACATCAATATAACTTTGTTGGGTAATTATTTGAGGTGTAAGATAAATGTTACAGAAATAAAAACACACATTTTGATGTGGTCTGTTTTATTTTGAACATAAGGATATGTACCGATAAGATGCTTTATATTATAAGAGATCGATAAAGTTTATTTTGGTTAAAAAAAGCAAAAATCCAATTTTAACGGTAACAAAAATGAGCACTGAGACCACGAAAAAGAACATTTTGTTTATTTTCAAATCTTATAGTTGTACTATTTGAATGAAAATCCGATCATAATGAGAAAACGAATAAGCATTAATTAATTAATCAGGTATCAACAGAAATAGACAATCGATATCTATATAAAAAAAAAAAAAAAAACTTGACCACGAAAATGACGACTACAAATTGTCATTTTTGTAACCTTTTAAATACTATCTAGAAATTATTTAATTAAAGTAAGATTAATAACTTCAACTCACAAACCAAAACAGCTTTCAATACCTTCCCCCCGTGCAGGTCTACGGTAGACCAGAACGAAATTATGTTACAACGAAACAACACAACAAAATGCTCCTCTAAATGACGAAGTTTTTTTTTAATATTTAGATATATACATTTCACACGTACATTCAGGGCAAAATAATTCTTGAACCTCTCGCCAGTTAACAAAATTGGCGTCGCACTGGTCATAATTCCTATAACCACACCTGGAGCAAATGTTGTTGACGGTCAACCATTCTTCATTTAAATCAATTAAATTAATAACGGCATAAACGATTACACTGTAAAAAGCAGAAAATTCTATAAAAAGTGTTCTGTATTTTTTCTACTTGTAGGGCAAATCATCTTTTTCGTGGTCTTTAATCAGTTTCGTGGCCCATAGCACCACGAAAATGACGACCACGAAATTGAAAAATTCTTACTTTCGCGGCTCTGCAGTAAATATCCTATAGGTTTGAAGCAAATGAAATCAATATTGAATAACTTAACTGCAAATGACACAGCACCAGTAAAACATTATATTTATTTACCCAATACTCACCAAGTCGCAACCGTAACGAAAATGACGCTCGATCTTTGACGCAAATCTAACTTGAACCTTTATTACATTAATTATAGATAAATAATTATGGCTTGCGATAAACATTATACGTCATATTTACGCAGTCTTATTTTCAAAGTTGCTTATAGTTAAAAAAGGATTTACAGGAGGTTTGACCTCTTTTTTTGTTTAAAATAAGTGTGGCTACGAAAATGATGGTGTATTTTGGAACAACAAGAAATGTAGAAAAAAATAGTCTTATCAATGTCCTAAGTATATCATATTATGAACATTCAATCCATGTTTTAAACAGCAAGTTTTTCTATACCTTGTATTTTTTACAATACTACAAAGTAGTCAGGGATAATCCGAACCTGACCACGTAACTGACTTTTGTGCAGAAAATTTAAGTTATTGTGGAAAAAAAGATAAAATAGAATAAAATGTATTTACCACAAGTTTCAGTGATAATATCTTAAGCAACTTAAAAACAATAAACGATATATTTCTAATTTTATAACTGAAAATTTGAGTCTGAACACAATTGAACCTCTCGAAATAATAACCCTGTTATAACTTTATCTTGGAACTATAAATGAGGAAGTTGAAAATAGCCTAAATGGCTTCGAGAAAAGTATGGTACGGCCGTGTCTTTGTTTTTGTTTTGCTCGACTTGGCGGGGGCACTGCCGTGCCCCAAGATCTGCTTAGTCCTACCAAAATTTAGACGTCCTACCCCCTCCCAGGGGGTATGGGCAGCGGGCAACGCTTAAAAAATGCAAATAAGGTGTCATTTTTTATGTATTTTTTGCGCTGAATCGAATGAGACCTGAAAGTTTTAATTATGGGATGGAAAGTAATTGACATTTGAATATAATATGTATATTCCTAACAGGGGGCATTTTCTTTTGTAGCTACCTACCCTATTTTGTTTCTATTAAAAATTACAGTGCAGTAACGGAGACATAACAATAATAAGTAGTTTTTCATCACAACATTTAATTCTAGGACCAGGATTGATTTTCTTCTGGCCTTTGTACCTATCAAATTTATACCTGGGAAATATGTACACAGTTTTATTCCTATATTTGGTTTTTTTTGTGGAATTTTGTTCGTTTGTAAGTACATTCTTGTTATCATCTCTTCATTCATGTAGTTAAAATAGATTTGAGATATAGTTACTCTTATTGTGAGAGAGTTTACATCCTCTGTAAATCTGGATACTCGTCTATGATCACCGTATAGATATGTGTAAAGACGTGCCCACACCGACTCACGACAAAACTAGACAGGAAGAGCCTCATACAGAAACACCCCATCAGAATCAACTCATCAAATCTCTATGAGTGAAAGGGATTGGACCAAGGGTGCGTCACTGCCGGCCATATACTGAAAAAATATGGTGGCAATTCTCGCCCTGAGAATGTCGTTGATTGATTGATGAGACGTGCGTGCGCACCCTGCGTCGTGTACGTATACTTAACAGACCATAACGCAGCCTCGCGGGTTCGAAGAACAGGCCGCGCCTTGGTCTTCGCTGATGATGATGATGCCGATGTGAAAGCAGACCCTCTCCCGAGCCGCTGGGATCGGTCTGGACAGCTGCCGGTTCCTGCGGTCAACTCCCGCCGGGTTCTTGATGAAGGTTGAGGTTATGTCGTTGAAATTAAACTGCGATTGGGTTCACCACTATATTTTCACGTTACTGACACCGTACAAATGCTTATCTCTAAAACTATGAATGAGATGACCTTAGATTTATTAAATGACACAAATTGACACTGAGAGCTTCGCTCTGACCCCGAGACCGTTTTTGACCGTGCAACGTCTCTGAATGACTCTGAATGACTGACCGGTCCATAGACATACATAGGCTGTCAAATCAATAATAACTGATTTAAGGGTCTATCACACATTTCCATAAAGTGACTCCTACACAACCTACTATGTTACTTTTTGCGTAAACAAAATACTAAGTACCTACCTGAAAATAACACCGAATAAAATCGATGGACTGAGTGTTTAATCGAATATCAGTTGTAAAACAAACGATTCACATAGTTTAATTACATCAACAATTCATTTAGGTTAATACTCGTAGTGGATAAAAATGATTTCCAGAAGAAAATTATAAGTGCAGCGACTTAATCTGCAACGGCACGTCTTTTTTGCCTATGTTAGTAGTTCAAGAATCTGCAACGGAACGTCTTTTTTGCCTGTGTTAGTAGTTCACCAACTTCTCGCTTTACCACATTCTCAGTTCACCTAATTAGTGTTGCCGAAAAATCGATACTTTGCAATCGATATTTTTAATCGGAAACAGGCCATAACATCTATAGGCCTATCGATAGTATCGATATTATTGTTAGATTATGTAATATTGAAAAGCAATGCTATTGATAGTACCGATATTATCGATAGTACATTCGTCGTCAAGACTGACACTATACATAGCATTTTGGATTATCGATTGTATTGCACGAAAAGAGAGATCGTATAGTATCGATAATATCGATAACTATCGCTTTTAATCAAACTATTGATAGTCCATCGAAATACTATCGATAGCGGACTATCGATCGGCAACACTACACCTAATTCTCATCACACCATGCTCTTAGCTGATTGTGATTACATTCTCATCTCGTCACATGCTTAACTCGCCATAATATTATCTCACCCCATTCTTAGCTCGCAGATTTCTCTTAAATGTACAGTCAGCATCATGAGCATCTTCACACTCGATTTGATTAGCGATATGATGAAACTATCTGACGATTAAGACTCATAATCGATGTTAAAATACAATTGAGAGGGAAAACAATGCGTTTAATTTGTTTAATTCAACTAACAAGATATAGGTATATCTTAAATTTTCCAACAACTAAGAAACATAACATTATATTAACTCTGTGTATGCCAGGTTACCAAAAAAAAGTTTGCATAGTAATTTGATTATAAATGGAGCGCCATAATATAATCAAGTTATAATCCATTTATAATCAAACTTTGTAAATGTTTTGCAAACAATGTTAAAACTGTGTTAAAAACTAACAAGTCTTTTAGGATAAATAATATTAATAACGCTATTCTTATTCACTTCATTGAAATAAGGATTTAAATTGGCAATGTGAGGAAATTAGAGTGTGAAAATTTGGCAATGTGATAATTTTATAATATAACATTTCAGACTATCACGTATCAGTGTATGATTGAAGTTTTTGTTTGTCAATGGCCACGTTTAAATAGGTGGACAGCAGCTTTAATTATATTGGTTGCGACCGCCTTATTAAGTTATCCATGGCTTGGGCAGAGGTGGTGGGAACTTGTGGTAAGATTTTCTTGTTTTATTTATCGGTTTGTCTTCTGGGATCTCACCATCGCTTTGGCCAGGAATGATAAAATTCACAAAATAACATCAGTAGTTACAGAAAGTAAGCTTAAAAGACCAGATTTAAATCACAAAACCACTTAAATTTCAAAAGCGCGCCGTTATAAACTTAGCAAAACAAGGCTCGCAAACTCTATTCTCGTCCTGCCCAATTTTCTCAATAAAGAACATAATTTGTGTTAGTGGTCCTGCCCAGAATATCTATATCGTACTTATGTTATTATGTTATAAATGCGAAAGTTTGTATGTGTGTTTGTTACTGGTATAGATGGAGATCTGAAATAACACATAAACTTGTTTATCCCGATATTCCCACTGGTTCGGGATAAAATCTCGAAAACAACCGCTACGTTTAAAGTCATGAAATTTGGCACAGTGTTTTTATGTACTCATGGGAATTTAATAAAATTCCGGATTTTCAATTCAACCGCCAGATCTAATGGTTTACGCGTAGGTACAAAGACGCGGGTGAAGCCTAGTTGTAATTATAAACTTATTTTTTTGCCCGTGTACTCAATAAGTCACATATTCTAATTTGACACCTACTCGAACAAACGTTTATACTCGAGTCCAGAATTAGGCGAACCAACTTGATAGTTATTTATTACATTATTACACACAAAATGTTGCCACAGTTACAAACACTAGTGCTGTATATCGATATTATAAAAAACTTTAAATCGATGTTAGAAAAAAAACTCAATACGAAATAATAATAAAATAAATCTTTGAAATGAAAGATTTCGAAAAAAAAAACACCATTCGCCATTTTGCCCTCTTTCCCAGCTGTACCATTAAACCATCTACTGGGAAGAATATTAAAATACAAAAATTTCCCGTACATAATACCATCAATGGTACTAGTGGGACAAAAAATCCCAGTAGTACAATTAATGGTACTAATCAATGGTACAGCTGGGAAAGAGGGCCATTTTGTTTTATTAACATTTCATATGTCATTCGAGTTAACTGCCATCGGGGTGTTTGCAACTATTTCCGTTAATGTGAAATTTTCGTTACGTTATTGTGTGTCGTTATTCTTTTTGTCGTTTTCAGGCCTAAAGCTATGAACATAAAGTCCAAAAGTGACAAACATTTTCATTCCGCGTCTACACAAGGTTATATCGACAAATTTGTATCAACATAATTCCCATGCCTATTTTTTTTTTTTTGCTACGTCTGGTAACATTTCAATTGTCAATCCAGCTAGTTCGCTTAATTTTGGACTCTTTATTTTGCTCGTTTCTGATTGCTTGGTTGGAGTACTCGTATACGCCAATATAGATCCTTAGAGGACTTTATTGAACTTGCTATATGTGTTGATCAGTGACATGTTAATTAAGTTTTTATACGTAAGTAGATAAAATATTATCACATCTGCGTAGTGTGTGAGACGCTTAAGGGCAAAAACATAAATTTCAAAAGCGTGGCTAAGCATTTAATTTAATATTTTAACAATTTTGCTTCATTTCCTCGCATTATTGTAGAAAGCCTCAGCGGAAATGGCAATTCGTGGGTTCGTGTTTATTGACGGACTCAGCTACGCTTCGTTCGTCAAACTTTACTCATGCACGAATTGCTTTTTCCCTGCATCGGCAATAATGTACTATTAAGTATGCCGAATAATTGCAGGATATCGCGGATGTGTGTGCAGGCAATTTTATCACGCTTGCAGAAATTACCATCATATGTTTTATATACCCCCTGGGACGACTGGTTGAGGATATAACATTTCACTCTGGCATAGCGCCTACTCTGTTTACCACATTTATTTTACGGGCCATGTTCATACACTACTTGGTAAGAATTTCATGACTGTATTTGTAAAAATTGAAAGATTTATTTTTTAATATTTAATCTACTTTCCTTATTTCAGTACAAAAGCTTTACAATGTTAAGTAATATAAATCAGGCAATCATGGCAATAGAAGAAGAACTGAAGATTGCATTGTTAGTTTTAGTATTTATCGTAATTATTGGAATTATATTAAAATTGTACAGAATCGTCTATAAAATGAAAAAGGTAAGTTTCTAATTTTTAAATTTAACCCTTTACCAGGCCGCGAAGAACAAGCGTGTCTTAATGACTTATTTATTCATAGATTTGCAACTGTATTGAACGTCTTGTATAATAGTTATTTATGATACAGGTGCGGAAAGTAGGCAATTCCCAACGAGTGGCGGTGAACTTGAAACACGAGCGAAGCGAGTGTTTTGAGCCGGCACGAGTTGGGAATTTCCTACTTTCGACACGTATATCATACAACGTTTTACAATGCATTAAGCGAGGAAAAAAATCGAGGCAGTGGCTACATCATTTATTTGCCATACTCCTTTTACTACAGTAGCAGGCAGTAGATATACATACCGATATGCACGCCAAACCAAAATCGTTAACGTATACACTTTATTAAAACAACTTTCATAACAATCATTGACTCAGAAGATTAGAACAGCTACAGCTACTAATGATAGGTAAAGGAGACTTTGTTTTAGTATCGTGATTTTTTATGATTGTGATTCGTGATTAATTATTAGCCCTTTTTGCTTAACATTTTCCACACTTATATTGGCTAGTCCTTATCTCCTGCACGCTCCTATAATGCTAAATATCAGTGCAACCCGTGAATAAATCCGTGTAATAGTTAATTATCATCAAGTATATGTATTATGTATCTAATCTACCAGCTGTTAACAAAAAGTTATACCGTAAATCTGAGATTTTTAGCTTTGGAACTGTAAATTAATCAAAATTGGTTCACTAATTCTAATAGATAAAAGCAAATAAATAAGAATAAGACATACCGGTAGATGTTATAATATCCATGTGTGTAGAAGTAGATTATTCTATCAATTTAAGATGTTTATTAACTTAGTTATGTATATTATAGTTCACGTATTTTGTTCAGCATTGAGTTTGTCACTGACAATATGTGCTTCGTGAAGGACGTAAGGCGGCGTAAAGTCAGATATAAATTCATCATTTAAACTCTTCATTTTAATTTACTCATCAAAAATTAATTCACCGGACTAAACTTATGGACATTACTTTGGCGGGGTTTCATGACAGGCGCGAACGGGTAACCATGATTGGTTCGTGCTACGTCGTGCGCGCGCACTGGAAGCTCATTGGTTAACTTTCGAGTGCGCGCGCTTGACGTCGCACGGTCCGAATTGGACTCAAGAATTTATTTCCTTTTTTTTCATAACTTTAGACGGAATTAAAATACGAGTTTACATGAAAAAAAAAATTAACGTTCTCTTTTCTGTCGCGATTAATCTGTATTATCTTATCAGTAAATATTCAGTTGGTTGCATCAAACGTTTTCTTATTTGTTCAAAGCCTAACTATAACGACTCTTTAGACTTATTTTTTTAACAATAGTTTGGACATAATTTGGCAGTTTTAAAAGTTACTTGACCGCACAAGTGCGGTAAGTAAAATCCACACAACTTTACTGCACACTTGTGGATGCGTGCAGGAATCAATAATTTTCTATGGATATCTTGACCCACGTCAAGAGGCACTTTCCGAGCACGTGCATTGTAAAATATATTTAGGTACAAAAGTCGGATATGTTACTGCTAACCCAGAAAAAGTGGGATACGGTATTCCCATCGCCTGTCTGTGCGATGAACTGGCAGAATACTTATTCAATTATGTATAATAATATTTTTCATCTCTCCTGTTCGGAAAGTTTAATTTTCATGGGATGGCCGGGGAAAATTGCGTTTTCATCTCTAGGGTGGAAAGTGTTTTCTTTTTTAATTTTTCGATTAGCCACGGAGTCGAAGATAATTGAGTTACGTCAATGACACTTTTTTCACGTTTAGGCATGGCCATCTAGATGCACGTCGTGACCAAGGAGCTTATAGACAACACTGGAGGTTGAACACCGAACATCCGTTTAAAACAAGAAATTTGATCTTTATTACGTCACGAATATATTCCATCTCTTTCTTTAGTTAGGTTAAGAAAGAGATGGATGTCATTCGTGAAATGTGAAAGAAAGATGTGGAATATATAAATAAGTAATAAAGGTCAAACTTCTTCGTTCGGCGTTCAACTTCCAGTTTTGTAGGTATATAAACTCCTTGGTCGTGACCAACTCGATTTTTTTTCTACTCGGCCGAGGCAAGTGGTCAGGTCGAAAAGGTACCGTTGGAGGTTGGTTCAATTTACTGAATACTGAAATTCAATTTAATGATATTCTCATTTTTTTGTACCTACTATTTTACTTTCCTCACAGTCGAAATTAAAAGTAGTGTCTAATTCGGGTGAAATTACCCATTTCCCCTCGAAATGTCTCAGGTGAAATGGGTCACTTTCCACCCTTGGTTATCAATCTACTATTTGATCAGGAAAAGGGTGAACGATATGTCTCCCACGCCCGGTTTCAACTCCAAATCTCATACAAAAGATTTACATCTATCCCTGAAAAAAATTAATCCGTCGAAAAAACTGAAAAGCAAAAAATAGTAAACCTTTTTTTATTTAACTATTAATCTAGGTACTAGTTTGAAGTCGGTGCCTCAGCACGAGCCAGCAAGAGTGGACGGTGGAGTGGTGGAGTGGAGTCGTCTACCTGATGGGCTTCTATCATTCCTCCTGCCTCGTGCTGAGGCACCGACTTTAACCTGTTACGTAAATTAAGGTTCACAATACAATACAATACAAAGACTTTTTATTGTACGCCAGAGATAGTTAAGCGATACAGAAAACAGATGCACAGAGAAAAAATTACAAGGTAGGCAATAGGCGGTCTTATCGCTTTAGTTAAAAAAGTATTATCTTGCTTTTCAGTTTTTTCGGCGGTTTAATTTTTTATTAAAAAGTTTTTTATTGTTACAAGGGGTAATTGACACCACTCTTGTTTACATAGACAACGTCCTAGTAACATCATTCACCGCTTTATTATAGCCGCTACAATAACGGCACCGCTGATCCTAGGAAACCAAAGCTTTACTAGTGACGTAATTAAGTTTTCGGTTAGGAATATTGTCAGTAATTTATGAAAACTATTTACATCTTTAAGCATTGGACACTTATATGGCGACCCGACAAATATTGGGGACCTTCGGATTTAAGTTTGAGATTGTTAAGGAAAAAGTTTAAGTCTGACAAGGTAAATGATTACTATCACGTTTTTAATGTACTTTTTTATGTTACAGCTGGATTAATTATGCCTTTCTGTAGAATATTACGAACCTTATGACTTTAACTGCAACTTCATTTGCTTGCCGTGAAAATTTTGCGCGTTCGGTTCCGTTTTTCTAGACCATAAACTAAGATATTTTTATTCTAGTTATACTCGAAATTGTTTTAACGTATCTTTTATTTACAGTATGTTGTGTCACAAGCTCCCAGGGACCTGAGTCGAAATCTTATAGGAAAAACCGAGTCTAGTGTGTACCGCCTCGGGTTGCGCTATTCTTATGACCCGCACCGAAGATCAACGCAACACAATGTCACTTACCGCATTAAAAACGAATTGAAATAAACGTGTGGCCTTTTATTTGCGATAATATCAATAAAAAAATAAACAAATACGTTCGAAAATAGTAAAAATAGAAGGTAAACAAACAAAATTTTATATAAAGATTGTGCCTGCAGCGCATTTCTCAGTAAACTATCATTAAGCAAACAACCTTTAACAAATGATAATTTCACAAAAACAATGTTTCACAAACTATTCATTTCACAACTACTTCATATTAGAAATGATCATTTGATAAATATAAACTTTTAAGAAACTTCTCACTTTACAAACCCATCATATACTAGGATGATATGATAAATCATCATTTCAAAACTATCCATTACCAAAACAACTCATTTTTCAAACTAGTTATTTTACAAAACATCAACTTATAAAATATTATTTGACAAACTATTTAGATAACATGTCTAAATTGCTAGGATTTGGTTCTCGTGGCTTGTTCTCGTTTCGCATTTCTTACGATCGCAATTCTAGCCTAAACCAACCAACTACACTTACAGTGGTTAGTTTTTCTATGGGTCGCAGTTCTAACCTAACCTAAACCTGTACTGGCAGCAGTTAGTTTTTCCTTAGGGTCACAGTTCTAATCCTACCTTACCAACTGCTCTGGCTGAAGTTAGTCATTCTTAAGGTATTTGTTCTAACCCACCCTAACCTACGCCGAGTATTAGTTAACCAACTTAACCTGAGCTACAGGCACCTTTAATTATTCTTAATAAAGTGTTTGCCAAATGATGCATTGTGTAAAACGTTTTTTGCCAAACGTTGATTTGACAAACGTGGTTTTGCCAAATGACGAAAATAATAAAGGAATAGTTTATGCCAAGTAATGATTTGTTATAATATGATGGTATGTCAAATAAAGAGTTTGTGAAATGATCAATTTGTGAAATGGTTTTTTAAAACGATTAATTTGTGAAACATTGTTTGTTAAATATTTTTTTGTTGAAACATTTGTTGCCAAGTGATTGGATACCCATTTCTCACCTTCTTAGCACATCAACACATTAGCTACCTCCGAGTCGCAAAAGTAATCTCCCAGTAGAAATGAATGATCATGAGGGAACAATAACATCGTCAAAAATTTTGAAACATGTTTTTTTGCATAACAACATTGTTCCTTTTAACCCTTAATAAGGCCCCATTTATGGGAGCCTCGTATATACCACAGAATCAAAAGCAGCTATCGAAAACATACCTTACAAAGAATATTTTTAAAGCTAGTCGTATTTTCAATAATTACAATGGAAATTGTGACATAAGACAAGGTTAAGGTTCAGTTTCCAACTCAATGCAAGTGGTCGCTAAATCGCCTCTACCTTATTAAGGGTTAAATAATATATATATAATAAGTGACAAAGTAGCTATCCTACTTAGGGCTTGTTTCACCATCCATTGATTAGTGTTAACTGACGGTTAAATGCGATGCCGTCTCTATTTGTTTTGTTCAAATAGACGGAGACGGCATCACATTTAACCGTCAGTTAACACTAATTAATGGATGGTGAAACAGCCCCTTAATATTATAACTATGAAAGTTTGTAAGTGTGTGTTACCTTTTCACGCCTTAACCGCTAAACCGATCTAGATGAAATTCGATATACAGATAGTTCGAGTCTTGAGGAAGGACATAGGGCAGTTTTTATCCCGGAAAATTGCATTGTTCCAGCGGGATAGTGATAAAGGAATTCTACGCCGACAGAGTCATGGACAACAGCTAGTAATTTATAATCGCTTTAAATGCTGCTTCAAAGAGGATTGATAAGTAATAAAAAAAGAAAAATGTACTTATGGATCCATAAAATACTTAAGTATTTATTCTTTTTCCGCCTCGATTGTACCATAATATTCATAGTACCTTATTCTATTTGGAATAAAATCTGGTTTGCCAAGATGTTCGATCCACCAGTCTAAGAATTTGGAAAAAAAGTGTCCAAACGATTCGATTATCGAACTACTCGCAGTAGTAAAACTGGATGGATTAAGGGCAATTTACCCTATTAAGTACTACTACCTCTTCATCGATGATTGAATGGAATAATTATCGTCAATCGCCGCAGGGGCAGATGGCTTGCCAAACTAAATATTTACAACCAAATTTTTCCACACCAATTGTGATTTCAGAATCGAGAAGACTTTCTCCATCTGCTATAGAACTGGTCACCGGGAAGTGCGCAAAAATCTGCTTTCACATAGGTTTCATCATCGAGAATCATGTAAAAGTTTACAGTGTCCAAAAAGTCATAGAGCTTTCGAGTCCTAGTTTTAATTGTTGCTCGTTGTTTTTCCGAAGTTTTTGGGACCTTACACTTTTTTTTAGACTTCTAAAAGCACGCTTCTTTACACGTCGAACCATGGATTGATTAGTTGATGTTTTTTTTTTGCGATATCTCGCTCGGACATACTGCGATTTTTACGTATGGTCCTTAGAATTTTCTTTTCCAGTGCGGGGTCACGAAGACCGCTACGTTCTTTGGTTCTTGGCTTCTGAGCCGTAGACAAGGTCTCGAAGTACCGTTTTAATACGTCATCCACAGTTTTTATCGCTAATTTAAGATCTCTGCTGATAAAATGTATCGGGAGTTGAGGATCTTCACGTTAATTCATTTTATTCGATATTTAGCAAAACTTTCACAAAAAGTTCCCTGCCATTCAATTCTTGTGACTTTATAGACGGAGAGCGGACTGCTGGGCTGCAGTTTCCAGAATCTTCCTGTAGATCTTCCTCTCCGCCACTAACAGCTTATTCTCTTCCTTCAGTGTTAGCGTCCAAGCTTAGCACCCATACATTAAGATTGGCCTTATCACTGTCTTGTAGACTCGCATCTTGGTGCTTCTACTAATAAGCTTGGACGCCAAAATTATGTGAAGGGCCGCTGAGCATCTTAGGGCGTTTTGGATACGAACGTCAATTTCATCTTGCCTCTGGTTTGTGTCTGTTATTGTGCAGCCAAGGTACTTGAATTTTGGTATGCTCTTGTAGGTGTTATCTCCAACCAACAGACCGCCGCAGTTGTGGGTATTTTGCCATCTTCTCATCAGCAAATACTCCGTTTTCTCCAAGCTGATTCTAAGACCCACCCTCCGCCCCTCAGCCTCCAGCGTTTCAGCCATTACTCGAATATCCTCTTCGCACTTTCCCAGTAGAGCCAGGTCATCGGCGTAGCCTATAATTTTGTGTTTGCCATTCAACTCCACTCCCCCGTCATGCATTAGAACTTTTCGGATAACATATTCGAGTATCAAGTTAAACAGCATGGGTGAAAGTGCGTCTCCCTGTTTAAGACCCGTGACCACCTCGAACTCCTCTGTTAGTGCCTTTCCCACTCTGACCTTTAACCTACTAGTCTGTGTTGCTACTTTTATCATCGCAATCAACTTATCAGGTACTCCAAAAGACTTCAGCACCAAGAAGAGTATCCCCCTACCCACACTGTCGTAGGCCTTAGTGAAATCGACAAACAAACAGTGAATACTTTGTGCGTACTCCCATTTCTTCTCCATTAGCTGTTCCAGGAGAAATATACGGAGTAAGGTAGATCATGTCAGGTATACGTGGCATAAATGTGCTATCATGTAGAACGTGACTCCTTCAACTTTTAGAATGGTGATACATACTTAGAAAAAAAGTACTAAGACCATTTTTGTAGATAATTTTAAGATGTAATTCTTTTATTTTGGAAAAAAAACAAATAACCTCAAATTTTGAACTTTGACCCCGAATAACTTTTTTTCACACATGGGATCAATGGAGTTGAAATAACAACCGATGGGCTTAGAGTCATGAAATTTTGTTGTGTAGATAGCTGGACATCTGAAATAACACATAGGCTACTTTTTATCCCTATATTCCCACAGGATAGGGATAACATCTCGAAATAATAACCGCTGGGCTTAGAGTCATGAAATTTGGCATGGTTGTCATAAAATAACGTCAATGAAAACCACAATGTAATTTTAGGGAATTCCCACGAGATTTTAATAAAATCCTAGAATTTCAATTCAACTGCGGTATCTAATGATTTACGCGTGCGAAGCCGCGGGTAAATGCTGGTAAATACATAAAATAAACTTAATTCAGTGCCATAAATGTGCTGTGCGAGGCGAGGAAAATGAAGCGTTTCTATTGGTTAATGAAAAACACATTTCTCACAACACATCCTCGTACATTATTGGTGGAAACGCAACTTTACAGATAGCATATTCTTGCCTTGCAATTGAATTAATAACACGAAAATGCCCACAGGTACACACAACATTCGATAAATAATCGAACCTTCACCTTAAGTACCCTTAAGTCACCCACAAAATCCAGCATCGCATACCAAATAAAATATTAACTAGATCCATGTGAGCGACTCACAATTTACTACTACGGAATTGGCAATAGTGAGAAAAATATTAATTTTAACTGAAATAATAATAAGAGTTATTATTAGAGGCTATATAGCGTCTGTATTAATACTGGCTCTGAAATGTAATCATATTACATAGTTCGTATAATGAATGGTTGACACAGCAACCAGCTGTTTGTTATTCTTGTTATGCGAACTGACGTACACACGTCGTATGCTTGGATTTTTACTGTTTTACCTTTAATATACATATTATTTCTGCTACCGTTCTACATAATTTCATTTGTTATTAATTAAGTTATTAATTTACAAACTATGAATGATGATGGCTTACTACTTTTACACTTTGTTTAATATACGCCAAGAGGTAATTGTATGTTTTTTCAGATATTAATCTTTACAAATCTTTTCGTACTAAAAAACAAAAACGCTCCCCGACTTGTCTTTGTGTACGAATATAATGTACCCATGTGGTTACGCTTAGATCATTTCAACTACGAGTACCTACACAACAGATTTAGTACGGTTTTAATCAATAGGCAGAGTGTTTCAAAAGAAAGGTTTATACACCGTGTTTTTATTTTGTTTCAGTAGTAAACTTGGACAAAACTTTACAAACTTGAACAGTAATATTGACGTGGTAGGTACGGTCACAATCTTTCATTTGTGACCCACCTAAAATCGAATATCTGCCATTTTGTATGACAATTCAAAGGATTTTTTGACGAAATGGGTCTCAAATTAACTCACGTGACCGTACTTATATCGGGTGTGGTAAGAGAAAATAATTAAAACATACATCATACTCCTTAAACTAAACAACATTAGTTCAGCAACTTTTAAAAATAATTAGTTTATTTTTATTTTTAAGTTTATTCGAACAAGCAATGTAAAGCAAAATGATTGATGTTTGTAGCGTGACAGGCGACGTCAGTTGTGTTGAAGGATGGCGTACATTGATAACAGTATTTAATTTGCATGAAAAAAGGAAAATTCGAAGAATCCGTTATTTTTAAAACTCGCTGAACTAATGTTGTTTAGTTTAACGAAGAAGATCTATGTTTCAATTTTTTGCTCGTATTACAGGCCACACCCGATATATAGACTGTACTAATGGATTTAACTAGATTCAACGAAAAAAAAACATTGTATTATAACATTCTTTTGTATGAATAAAAAATTACATAATGTTTATATAATGTGTGCATAATATTATGTCTTAAATTAAAAACCTTTTGCACAACTTTATCGCGCATAGTAAATTTATTTTTCATCACACTTGCTCGTAATTATAGTGTCCATGCAGGCTGCCTTGATTGCAACCTCTCAAATAAAATCTTCGACCTTTTTGTCCTTGTTATGAAACCCAAGGTCGGTAAATGAGTAATTGCGCGTACTAATTTTCTTGTCATGAAGCCCTTGGTCGGTATATGAGTCATTGCCCGTACTGATACTGCTGCGCGGGCGCCAGCAGCTGGAGCACCTGCGCGCGCGCGCGTCAGGTACATGCTGCGGAGGGGGAGGGTGGCGCGGAGCTGGCACTGCCGAGAGCGCAGCCAGCGGTATCGGCAATTTTTGTAAAAATATTAGGTTTCCTTTTAAAAATATACAATTTTACTCGCAAATGTGATGAAAAATATTCTTCGACTTCGGGCTTTTAATAGACTCTCGTTCGTAATTCCTTATTTACCGCCCTTAAGACACAATGTGCTATTAATTCTAGGAATTCCTGAGGTGAGGTGTAATAACTTTTATATACATAAGAGTGAACAATCTGTGCTCGATTTTGAGACGGCGAATAGGTTGCGACATTCAACCAGATTTTAAGTATTGTTATATTTTTTATATTATACACGAACTTCGGTAGCTTGACCTAAACTTCGGCATTCGGCCAAAATTTGGTTTAAATGCCGTACAATCGGCACTAGGAAAAATAACCTACTTGTACTATTTTGACTGAAATGTCATAATAATATCAGTAAAATATACAACAAAAATTAAATTAACCTTTTCTTCTAATAAACATCTTGATTACAACTCGTAAATTGAATTAAAAAAGGTTTTGGTTCACAATTTTCACAAGCAAAAACGTGGTTGAACTCTGTCGGAATTCCGATGGGAATCCTGTATAAATAAGGGTGAAGACCAAAAAGTTGCACAGCGTTAAAGCTGCGTTACATACATTTGTATGGATAATTTTCGTGTCACAATGGAAAAAGTTAATGGAAATTAAAACTACGTGCTAACGCAGCTTTAACGGTGTGCAACTTTTTGGTCTTCACCCATAACTAAAAACTCTTTAGAACTTGAACGTACACTTTTCTCGTAAGGACGTGTATGTAGTACTCTTTTTTTAATTAGCGTACCATTTCGTACATTTTTAGTACGTTTTTTCTGATTCACAAGATATTTGAACAGTCGACTGCTTCATAGTGAAATTGATTGCTGTTTTCTCGTAGCTACGGGGAGGTAGTACAATTTTTTTAACTAAGCGTACAATATCGTACATTTTTTCTGATTCACAAGAAATTTGAAAAATCGACTGCTTCTTAGTTTATATAATGAGACTCCCGAACGAAATGAACATCGTTTAGATGTCATCCGAAACCAAATAAATAACGAGACTCCCGAACAGCGTGAACATCGTTTAGATGTCATACGAAATCGAATTAATAACGAGACTCCCGAACAACGTGAATATCGTTTAGATGTCATACGAAACCGAATTAATAACGAGACTCCCAAACAGCGTGAACATCGTTTAGATGTCATACAAAATCGACTGAGTAATGAGAGTTGCGACCAACGTGAACATCGCTTAACTGTTATACGAAATCGTTTAAATAATGAGACTCCCGAACAGCGCGAACATCGACTCGATGTTATAAATGAACGCAATAGGACTGAACTTCCCCATCAACGTACACAAAGACTGACTGCAATGAGAGAGCGTAATAGTGAATCGTTGAGAATAGAAAATGAGGCGCAGAGACAAACCCGCTTGGACAGAGTGCGTGAAACCCAACGTAGTAATCGATGTACAAACTTGTGGAACTGTTACAGCTGTTGCTTATTATATCGCCAAGTATGCTAGCAAATATGAACCCAATTATTGTGGCGATGTTGTGAGGGAAGCGGTTCAAAAAGCAAAACGTCAAAGTAATGACGCGTTGAAACAGTTGTTTGCTGTTTCCATGGCGATTCTTGGTCAACGATTAGTTAGTGCTCCTGAAGCGGCATACCGTCTCTGCCATTTGCCTTTGAAAATGTGTACAATAAAAGTCATTTTCGTAAATAGCTATCGTCCGGAGCAACGCTACAGGCTCCTACGGTTTAGTGAAAGTGAGACATCGATATACAACAATATATTCGATCGCTACCAACAAAGACCAGATGATTTAGAAGAGATAAGTTTGGCGGAATTTGCAGTACGCTACGAAACCGTTTCCAGTACACTTTGGATGATGGTGGCATTGAGTTAAGAGACCAGGAGACCGAGAACAGTAGATACATCCGTTTGTGTGATAATACAAGAATGCGGATCAGAAATCAAGCAGCAGTTCTACGCACTCGTTACTACACCTTGAACAGTGACAGAGCAAATGCAGGTCTTTTTTTATAGGCAACTTGAACTATCATCTGATTCCTAACCGTTATGGAGTACCTTCCATTATCAGCTCATCTAATGATAACTACCTAACGGAAATACTAGAATAGTTTTAGTAATAAAAAAAAATAAACACGTAGTAGTAGTAGGTACCTAGAGAAATATTTTCTAGGTTTTTGTAGTCGGCTCCTTTGTTTATTTTGGTCAGTTTAACTTTTGGTTAAAAAAAAATCTTTATTTCTCGCTTTATAATGATTCGTAGCCAAAGTAAATCTCACAACGATTTCATTAAGCCCAAACACGGCTTAGTAACGTTGTTTTATAACAGAGTTCCGTTGCCTACCTTCCGGCTTCAGCATCAGATCAAGTCGAAAGAATCAATAACTTAAAGCTTCTTCTTAGTCGCTTATCTTGGTTTAGTAATCATGATCGGTCATAGCGACGCGCGAGCATTACTTAGCTTTGACGAGTTCCATGCTATCTACGGTCTTCTTCATCAGGTCCAGTTTACCAAGTGATACTTTCTGAATGTAAATTCTTGTCTTAATGCTAAAAATGCCAAAATCGCCATAGGTGTGCCTATAAATTTTGAGGTTTGCCCTCGATTTCCCTAGGATCCCATCATCAGATCTTGACTTGGTGACAATGGGACCACCTCAGAAGAATACTCTTTCGAATAAAAAAGAATTTTGAAAAATCAGTCCAAAATTAACTGAGTCATCGGTGAACATACATAAAAAAATATATATATACAAACATCGGAACATAAAACCTCCTTTTTTGAAGTCGGTTTTATTTGACCTGTTGAACGTCCGCTGCAAGTTAACGGAAATCAAAAATAATACGATGTACAATAATCGTAATATGTATAATAACTACAGGCGCAACGCGTAGTGTTGGAGAAAGAAGGGGCGTAGAAGTATGAAAAATAGTTTCCGTCCTATTCTCAAACCTACCGAATATACACAAAAAAAATCATTAAAATCGGTCAAGCCGTTTCGAAGGCGTTTGGTTACAAACACTGTGACACGAGAATTTTATATATTACTAGCTGTTGCCCGCGACTCCGACCGCATAGAAGTATGAAAAATAGTTTACATCCTATTCTCAGACCTACCGAATCACACACATAAAAAAATCATAAAAATCGGTCAAGCCATTTCGAAGGAGTTTGGTCACAAACATTTTTTAATTTTATATATTAGATTTCGAAGCCAATGTATTAGATTATAATAATATTATGTCTTTATTTTAATGCGATCGTCTGAAGGAGGGTTGTTTTCCGAGCATTATGTATGTATATAACATACGAGTACATACATTTCAGTCTTGTTTTTAAAACGCCATGTTAAAGCGCCTGCAAGATGACTGAAGTCGATCGTATGTTGATGTAAATTGTGAAAATGATAATTTACTTTTTTTGCTATTTTAATAATATGACCAAGGAATCATTTATGCTGACGTAACCCCAAGAAATGCCAGTACTCTAGATAAAATATTAAGCTTCACAATGTTGGATAATCCTAAATTAGGTTATTTCGCAAACCCCTAGTAGAAGGTGTGATTCAGTTTATCGCCACCGGGGAATCGAAGGCGCTACGTTATTAACGACACCGCTTCATCACAGCCAAATGACGACCTGGTTGGATCGCTCTGTGATGGTTCTTTTATATATGTAGGACGTAGAAAAATTATTGCTCTTTGAGGAATAGACCTTGTTTATTTACTTCCGTCAAATGACTTCCCAAGTTGAATCAGGTAACGTGAAATTGAATCAGAGTAATTCATACAGGGTATCATCATGAGTATTTTATAGGCACCTGCTTAGTTTTGGATAAAAATAGTGCTGTCCGTATAATTTGATTCTTAAATTAAAAAAGTTGTTAGTATGAAATGCTTCTAAATATTTTTCTCCCATTTACTTAACAACTAGATTTACTAACAAAAAAATAACACGCACATGTGAACCATAATAAGATAAAACGAGATAATAATACAAGTGAAAACGATTTAAGGCCACTTACTGTCTGAACGCGTTATAAGGATAAGAACCACGAATTTATTGCAAAGACTCCATTATTGTTGTGAATCTGAAGGATTTCCTTTCAGTGGTCCTTTTCCATTAGCAGATAACATTCACACATTGACTTGACCTCATTCTATATTGTGCGGTCTTCGTTCAACTCGATTGCACGTTAACACTTCGAAACTTAAAAAATTTGAGTGGAATGGATCCTGAGAGCTATCACTAAAACCGTAATTAATGATTTACTTTGCTTAAAGTTCATTAACGACATTGTTTCATACCAGATCTGCTGTACTTATCTATGTTAAACAGAAACAGGTACAGTCTAGGAAACTGAATCACGTACCAGGGTAGAACCTTTGTGCTACTGATGTCATATATTCACTTCTTTTCTAAGCGAGCCAACAGAAAAATTTAAGCGTTAATACCTGTCAGTCCATATGAAAATGTTATCCAAGTTAGGCCTAAGAATAGTTTATGTATTTTTAGGTATGGTATGGTCATAAATGTTTAAAATTTACCACATTTTGGCGTAACTACCTAAATAGTGGGTAATAATAAAATATACTTTTTGATGAACATTTTTTATCTCCATAACAGAACGAGGCAGGTACTTAGCGATACTGTCACATACAAGTGTGCCACATGTTTTCCCACTATCGCTTATTTTGATAAATACGTTAAATTGAGAACAACATGACGTATGTATGTAGGTACTCTTACAATTTATTGGTTTGATCAATCATTTTGCGCACTAATATTGAGTTCACATTTAGGCCTGGATTTGATCGCGTCCTGTATTTTTGCGTAAATTCTGGAATATCGCTTATCACATTCAATATCGGCATTTTTTTTTCATTAAAATATTAACGTTTTACAAAAAATAAGTACCCCTGATCACACATCTAGATCGAAAATATTTATTTAATCGTATGGCATAGAAGAATGTCAAATCGTTTACATTATAATACTATATCTAAAGTCTTCACCCATTGGGCTGCGTTGTCTGAAAGGATGACCAAATCATGAGGGTCGCCGTTGTACTTTCTGATTGGACAGTGTTGGATAATGTGGTCCACCGTTTGGTGAGGTGCCCCACAATCGCACGCCGGGGAGTCTCGCCATCCCCATCTATGCATGTATTCTGCACATCGCCCATGTCCAGTTCTGAGCCTGTTTAGTTGGTACCACACCAGTCTTGGTTCTGCGAATCCAACCGGTTTTTTTGTAGGATCGTAGTTCAAGGCGCTTAAGCATGGTGGATCTGCTGCCCATTCTGCCTGCCATTGCTTCATAATATCGAAACCACGGTCAATCAAGTCGTGTGCTGACCGGTATGAGGGGTTGCGAGATTTCAGTCGCTGCGGAGGCGGATGCAAGATGTCGTCAGCCACTGGAAGATTGGGATTATTAAGGATTTTCGTCGTTTCTTTCAGCAAGGCCTGTTTTCTCCTTAGATGCGGTGGTGGAATACAACTCAGCGTGGGGAGCCATTGTGTTGGGGTCGAAGTTATTGTCCCTGTAATACAGCGCATAGTTTTTCGCAGTTGGACATCAACTTTTTCAACATGAGCGCTGTTCAACCATACAGGTGAGCAATATTCCCCCGCCGAGTAAACAAGGCTAAGCCCTGTTGTGCGAAGAACATCGGCGCTTCCTCCCCAGGTGGTGCCGGCCAGTCTATGAAGGAGGTTATTGCGTGTGCTCAGTTTTTTGCCCAGTTTATCAAGGTGGGGGCCATAGGTCAGCGAACGGTCCAACGTCACACCAAGATATTTTGGTTGAGGGTTATATTTCAGTTCTCGTCCTTCAAAGGTTACCCTTGGGGCGTACGTGGCCAACTTATTATTAAGATGGAAAGCAGACACTTCTGTTTTTGTAGCGTTGGGCACCAATCGCCACCTCTTAAAGTAGAGCTGGCGTTTGTGTAGGTCTTTGTTTAACACCTGTTCCGATACATAGAAGCTTTTGTCTTAGCATGTGATCGCAATGTCGTCCGCATAAACAAATTTCCTGGCAGCTGTGTCCGGAAGATCGTGGGTGTAAAGATTAAAAAGCAACGAGGCCAGTGCCGACCCTTGGGGGAGTCCATTATTAAGCATCCTAACAGGGCGTATTTATCACCAAGATGAACAACGAACTCCCTGTTGCTTAGCATGTTATTTATCAATGCCGTTATCTTTCGACATTTGACAGCCTTCATTAACTTAAAACACAGACCCTGTCTCCAAACGGTATCGTAAGCCGCTGACAGGTCAACAAAAACCGCCACGGTTTTAAGCCGCTCCTGGAAGCCTGTCTCTATATGGGAAGCGAGAGACAGCACCTGGTCCGTGCAACTACGGCCACTCCTGAATCCGGCTTGCTCTACAGGGACTATTTTGTCCACTAACGGGGTGATTCGGTTGGACAGCAGTTTTTCCAGTAGCTTGTATAGCGCGCTGAGAAGGGCAATGGGTCTGTAACTCTTAGGGTCGTCTGCTGGTTTTTCTGGTTTAAGGATGGCTATTACTTTAGAGGTCTTGAACCCTTCCGGCAGTTTATTTCTCTCTAGGATGTCCGAATAGAAAGCAGCCAGCCATTTCTTGCTGTTAGGGCCAAAATTTTTAATAAATTCGTTGTAGACACCGTCGTTCCCTGCAGCTTTGCCGAGTGATAGTTGCTTGATTCCAGCAGTCATTTCATCAGTTGTGAACGGTTTAGACAACTCTGGGTCCACAGGGAGGTTTTTCTTAAGGACTTGGGCGCTGGATTTTATGGCTTTAGTTGCATCTACATCACCTTTGACACGGGATGTTTCAACTATGCGATCTGCTATTGAGTTAGTAAGTTTTTGCGATGCACACTGGTTTCTTGAGCCAGATTTTCCAGTTAGTCGGTTAATGACTCTCCATGCCATCCTACTTGACGTTTTAAAATCCATTTTCTCCACTGTTGTTATCCACTTCTTCTTTCGTCCCTCATTTAGTGATCCTAGCAGATTCTGGCCCGTACTATGGTCTCCGGTCTGTTTATACTGCTTGTAAAGAGTTTCGCTCTCTTGGCTCCAGCAAGGTATGTAAGACTTTCTAAAGCCACGTGGGATATGCTTTTTGGCTGTTGCAGAAACTAATCCCACAAACCTTGCGTAATTTTCCGCCTTTGGAGGGATCTATCTTACAGCAGCATCCATATCGGCCGAGAAACTAGCCCAGTCAGCCTTTTGAAAGTTCCAACGCGGTATCGGCATTGAGTTCACAAAGGGGATCTCGACTCCAACTTCCATCATGACGGGTCTGTGTTGGCTATTTGGGAAGTTGGACAGGACTTTTCTTGTAGTAGGTAGAGGTAGGCCGCTAGGGTCTCCTGATACAAATGTTAGATCCGGATTATAGTCCCGCTTCCACCTAGCCGACCTAAAAGAGCCTTTATCCTTGGCATCAAATATCAGGTGGTAATTATTAGCTTCTGCCCATTGTAAAAGTTGCAGCCCGTTCTGGTCATTCGAGCCATAGCGCCATGAGGTATGGTGACTATTAAAATCACCCGCATACAGGCAAGGATACGGTAGAACAGGTGGGCCATCATCCCAAGAACATGCAGGAGGTTTATAGATGTTGGCGATAGCGAGGTTTTGAACTTTTATAACAGAGATAAAATAGTGCGGATTTGGTGATTGTGGTAAGACATTAACGTCCGGTGTGTTTTCTTTGACATATGTCGCAATCCCGTACTTAGCATGATTTGACGATTGTACAATATTGTAACCGGGGATACTTCCTCTTTTTTCAAGCTCCAATTTATCCTTCGCGTGTGTCTCTTGAAGAAGCAGAATGTCGACTCGGTGTCTCGTCAATATTCTGTGCAGAACTTCGCACTTTGCCAAGCTGATGCCCTCTATGTTCAGCTGGCAGATACGTAACTTTGGGCCAATATCTATAGTAGAATGTTTCATTGTAGTTCTCGCATATGTATTCACTAGCTTTTGCCCGCGACTTCGTCCGCGTGTACTTTAGTTATCAGGGCATATGTTTTAATTAACCCCCGTTATAATTGTGACATTTGTATCTGTGTGCATAGCGTAAAATTAATTATCTCGTGTGCTTCCGGCGAGAACCGAATCTTACTCTAGAACCCGAAGTAGGTATATATTCGACATTGCACTGTACATAATATTTTGTAAATTAGGTAAATGATAAATAAGAACGGAAAATCACACAAAAATTACGCTTATATTAATATTACTGATTATTGATTTTATTAAATATGCAGAACCCGACGAGTAATTTTTAAGTTAGGTACCTACTGCATAATAATTTGCAAATTTATTTCACACATCATTTTAAATATCAATTTAATTTCCACATTTTAGTTGTACATTTTGTATGAAAAACCCCCTCCCCTATTGAAGTCGCCAACACCATACGGATCATTTTAAATTGTGACCAGCCATATTTTTTGTCTAGAAATAAGAAAGTCTCATAGAAACTCCCCCCTAATAAATCGAACGCTACTTGTTCTTTCTTTATCTTTGCCTACGCAGTTCATTTTTATTTTTTATCAAGACCCTGTAAGTATACCAATTTTCATAATGCTAAGTCCAAATATGAGAAAAGTTCCTTACAAACTTTACCCCCCATTTCACCTACACAGAAATGTTTTTAATTCTAATCCAGAACTTGTATACCTATTTTCATACTTCTAAGTCCAGAAATGAGAAAATTACCATACAATCTTACCCCCCATTTAACCCCTTTAGGGGTAATTTTATCCATTTCACCTACAAAGATAATTTTAATTTTAATCGATAACTTGTATATCTATTTTCATACTTCTAAGTCCAGAAATGAGAAATTTCAGTACAATTTTACCCCCCATTTTACCCCTTTAGGGGGAATTTTGTCCATTACACCTACACAGATAAATTTCATTGTAATCTAGAACTTATATACCTATTTTCATACCTCTTAAGGCCAGAAATGAAAAAATATCCATACAAACTTTACCCCCCATTTTACCCTTTCAGGGGGAATTTTATCCATTTCACTTACACAGATAATTTTAAATTGTAATCGAGAACTTATACAACTATTTTCATATTTGTGTGTCCAGAAATGAGAAAATTCCATACAAACTTCACCCCCCCCATTTTACCCCTTTAGGGGGGGATTGTATCCATTTTACCTACACAGATAAGTTTTGATTGTAATCGAGAACTTATATACCTATTTTCATACTTCTAAATCCATAAATGGGAAAATTTCCATACAAACCTGGATCCTGGATCCTATAACACAGGGACTCCTAGCTCAGGATCCAGAGCCGTAGACTCTTGTTTAAAAGTTTTTTATGCAATAAATTATTTTCATTTTTTTCATACCCCCATTTTACCCCTTCAGGGGAGAGTTTTACCCATTTCACTTACTTAGATAATTTTTAATTATAATCAAGAACTTATATACCTATTTTCATACTTCTAAGTCCAGAAATGAGAAAATTTCCATACAAAGTTTACCCCCCCATTTTACCCCTTTAGGGGGATTTTATCCATTTCACCTAGATATATAATTTTTAATTGTAATCGAGAACTTATACACCTATTTTCATACTTCTAAGACCAGAAATGAGAAAATCCCATATAAACTTCACCCCCTATTTCACCCCCTAAGGGGATGATTTTCTAAAAATCCTTAATTATTGCTCACTGACATCATAAACAGAACCCCTGTACCAAATTTCAAGTTTCTAGGCCCAGCGGTTTGGGCTGTGCGTTGACCTATAAGTCAGTCAGTCAGTCAGACAGTCAGTTTCTTCTTTTATATATATAGATTTCAAAACTCTTTATAGTCTCACGTAAACGATTCGGTAGTTCTCGTGCCGTGCGGTCATCCGGAGACAACAGGTACAGCAGCCGAAAGTTTGTTGCTCGATTAGCGCCACCCAGGGGATACGTGCAGGGTTATGGTGGCAATTCCTGCGGACGTGAGCAACTTCATCCCCCAATCGAAAATACAAACTGAAATATAGATGCATAGAAAAACCAGAAAAATAAGACCAGCGGTGGGAATCGAACCCAGGTCCTCGGCATTCCGTGTCACTGCTATACCACTATTTGTCCAGTGGTGGTGTAGTGGTATAGCACGTGGCACAGAATGGCGAGGACCTGGGTTCGATTCCCAGCGCTGGTCTTATTTTTCTGGTTTTTCTATGCATTTATATTTCAGTTTGTATTTTCGATATGGGTTTTACGGGATGTCCGTAAAAGTAACAAAAAAAATTTTTTAATTGAAATAAAAAATACAAAAAGATTCCAAAAAACCAATCATACATCTAGAAGTAATTACCTACTAATCTTATGTAAACTGTTAGGTATATCTAAATTGTTCTTTAAATAAAACAGTATCAACAGGCCTCGTCAATAAATTAAACTAGTGTTAAGTTCTTTAAATATCGGGGTATTAGGAAGTTATTAAAACATTTTTTTGTAACCAATAATATTTTGCTTTCATTCTTGCGACATGGGCATAAACAAAGGCAAATGTTTAGATATAACATGGTCTTCTGAAGGCCAAATACGAAGAGGGAGATTCTAAAAATCAATTAAATATTTTTATTAAAAGTTTACCATATGTAAGCAAAGCAAGTATATTATATCTCACTAAGAAAAAGCAAAGCTGGCAAAGCAGATCGCAAAGAAATATCAAATTAAGAGTGATTTGTCCGTGAAGTGTCAGCTTTAGAGTTCACCTTTTAATGTTTTTAAATAAATTGCTCATGCACTACACTAAGTGCTTGAACTAAAAGTTATCTAGAAACAGTGCAATGATGACGATGATAATTTCGTCAAAAGTCGTCGATAATTAAAATCAAAGCAAGTGAATAAAGTTATTTTTAAATTAAGTATGTCATTTATACAATTTAGCGAGAGATTTTCAAAATGCTGAACTAGTGATTTAAGGGTTTCTTTATTCCGGTAGCAATTGTACCTATCACTTTACTAAGCTTCGGTCGTCGTCGTACCTTATTTTCAGAGCCTAAGTAGACACTAAAAGTGGCCGTAATCGTTGGTGAAGTTCCCAATCTGCACTGGGCCCGCGTGGGAACTACGGCCCAAGCCCTCTCAGCCCTCTCAACGTGGAACGTATACGTATATTGGCTGGGATGATGAATCCACTCAGCCAAGTAGTTATCTAAGTCGGTTATCTGAGTTGAACAAGCCAAAGAGAAATAGCACTAGTGAATGTCATTGCACATAGAATTGCCAGTAAAATATTACGTTTTTTTTTTGCGCTAGTTTTATTATTTCAGACTACTTTTTGCAGAATTAACTTACAGATTACACCTATGGGTGGAAGTAGTACGTTCAGATAGTGCCAGTTGAAACGCTGATCAGTATGGCTGGTCTAGTGCGGCTAACGATAACCTGGTAATTTGCATTAAGATATATTTATTATTTATTAAGGATACTCAATTCATAATATGTACTTGAGAATTATTAACGTTTTGTTTATTTTTCATCGCATGTGGTCACAAGCAAACTTTTAGCGAGTTAGGTTGGGTTAGGTTACGAGTTAGGTTAAGTAAACTAAAAAATAATCAAATCAATCAAAATCAATCAATAAAACTAAAAAAATAGAATAATATAGCAATGCATGAAAAATAAAAGATACCTAGTAAGTGAATTTTTTTTCCATTGTTGCTATTTAATTTCTTCTCAAACGAAGTGAAAAAGGAGTGTAAAACTCGAGCATTAAACCTATTTTCTCTTGGACGTGTCTATCCACCCTTGAACGCCTCGGGTAAAATGGCTCATTTTATGCTCTCCTTGTAGCTTCATAATTAGTCATGATTTACGGCTAAATGGTAGGCTCAAAAATATACGATTTCCTTGGGATAAGACCAAGCTATCAATTGTTCGCCCGCAAATTCCCCACATAGCTCTCATCGAAATTTTTATAGCTGTTACCAAGATCTCCGAACTAAATAATTAAATATATAATCATTGCTTAAAAGAAATAAATAAAGATGTGGCCAAGTTTGGAAAGAAACAATGCTGAAAGAGGGTGAGTTAGGAAGTGAACGGTTTTGGGAATGGACAAATAAGGAAGTGGGTGGCTACGGAAAACGACAAATTAGGAAGTGGTCAAAGTCAATCGGAGGGATTTAACGGTATTAAACAAATTGTGTTGTTAATTATTTTTCATCACACTTGCTCAACAGTGTCATAACATGCAGGCTACCTTGGTTCCAACCCCACAAATAAAACCCTCGGCCTTAATGTGCTCGTCATGAAACTCGTGGTCGGTAAATGAGTCATTGCCCGTACTAATTTTCATGCCATGAAGCCCAAGGTCGGTAAATGAGTTTGTTACTGCATGGCGTGCTACTGCCCGTGCGCGCGCTGCACACGCACGCCATGCACATGCTACGGAGGGGGAGGGGGAGGACGGAGGGGAACTGGCGCTGCCAAGAGCGCAATCAGCGGCATCGGCAATTTAAAAAAATATATTAGGTTTATTTTACTCGCAAATGTGATGAAAAACATTGTATGTCGCACGGGCGGTACTAGAATTACGAACATCGACTCATTAAAGCCCTCAGTCTTCGACTTCGGGCTTCTAATAGACTCTCGTTCGTAATTCTTTATTTACCGCCCTTAAGACACAATGTACTAATAAAATTACATTCACTATTTCGCAGTTTAATTTTAATCGTTTTGAGTAACGATGTTTGGTGCAAAAGCAGAGCACGAAAGTTTCCGAAGGATTTTGAATTTGGTGCGTCGACGGCGGCCTATCAAATCGAAGGTGGCTGGCTCGAGGACGGTAAGGAATAGTTCCGCAGCGTCCCTACACTCTTCTTCAGTGGTAATGCTAGGTTACATTCCGAATTTAATGTCGTACCTCCTAAACACATTCGCGACCACATATCGCTCGTAACAAATAGCAGCGGTTTTCCGCTTTGCAACGAAAATTGTCTAGGAACTAAAGATAGTCTAAAAGGTGACAGGATTTTTCATAAGGATCATGGATACGGTCAGATTAATTTTTGTAAGTTTTAGTTTATAGAGTAGTCTGCTGGTGTGATTAATTTTGGTCTGCCTGCTCTCAGTGGTTGCAACTTTGAGAGATGGCGCATAAAAAGGCTTCAATGTTGTGGAAAAAAAACGACGAGAAATGGTCAGTTTTAGTATATATTTGAAGTATAGCGTTCCCGCAGGTTAAATGAATCTGTCTGCCTGCGTTGTATTTCGGAGCTATGATGCACGCAAGTCGCTTTATTGCTGTGAAAAAAAACGATAAGGCAAATGGTCAGTGTTGGAACAAATTCCAAGTATGACATCTCCGACGCTAAAAAAAGTTAGTCTGCCGGCTCTCAGTGGTTGTATTTCAGAGCTATGACGCTCGCAAGATGCTTAATTGTATAGAAAAATCAAGGTAATGGTAATCAATAATATGTTGTTCTTGTTTTTCTATTATAATTTTCTTTTTTTTTCTTTCCCCGTCTCTCGACTGGGGCAAAGGAACTGGCTCATGCATCATCTATACCTATAAAATAGTACCGTGACTGACTGACTGACTGACAGACAACGCACAGCCTAAACTACTGGTGCTAGAGACTTGAAATTTGGCATACATGTACCTCGAGTGTTATTCGTTTCTTTCGCTACATGCATTTATCTCGATGCGTTTTTTTACCAATCCGTGAAGATCACATACACTTTACCTGTATAATAAATTCCCAGTAGTCAATTTTTGTCACGTTTTAATTTTTTATTATTTTTGCTAGCCGCATTGTGTGCCAATGAATAAATAGGTACGGCCAAGGACTTCCATTCATGAGCCACCATGGAACCTTTTCAAAGGAAAAGTCATTACGATTTTTCTTGTTTTAATGCGATGGATGTCACTATGACGTTTACTGTGAAGTGGTTCCATGGTGGGTCAGGGGTTAAAGTCCTTAGCCGTACTAATAAAGTCCGCATGCAAAAGCAAAGGCAGAAATTAAACTATTCCATTTGAAAAGGTATCTTTATTATATTGAACCTACCACATTTGAACTAGCTTACTTTAAAAAATAAACTTAAATATGACTTTCCCATGTTAAAAACACAAATCTTTACTTAATAAAAGTATTGGTGTACCTACTGCCTTTTCGGCGAAATATTTTTCGCCAAATTTCACTTAGCAACCAACCTTTTGCCGAAGTTTCATTTGGCAAACCAATCCTTGGCATAACTTTGCTTCGCATTTTTCTTATTTCGCAACATTTTTATATTGCAAAATTTTACTTCATCACACTTTTATGTGGCAAACAATTATGTAGCAAATGATTGGAAATAACAAATAGTCAAATAACATTTGGCCAATTTTTACACATAAGGTAGGTATATCAGTCATGATATATAATAAAATGAATAAATGTTAAATTATGTGGCGGTGAGCGAGCGAAGCGAGCGAGCAATACGAGACTGGGCAGAAGTGACTTGGATAGGTTAGGTTCAGAAGGCTAAGGCGGGAGCGTAGCTTCCGCTTTAGCCTTCGATGTTAGGTTTTTTTTGTAACAGAACGGAAAAAATCATTGGCTTGCTTGCTTGTTTGCATGCTAAATTAAGGAATGCCAATCAACGCATTTGACGAAAACACAAATGACATCTCAAAAAAATCCCAGGTAATAATTTGCATAATAATCATTTATCAAATCATTAGTTGGAAAATGATATCAGTGCGAAATGTTGAGTTGGGAAATAAAATTTCGCCTAAATAAAAATATGGGATAAATAGTTTGGAAGTTAATAATTTGCTAAATAATTTTCGCCAAAACATTAGTAAACAAATAGGTCAGAAGGGAAATGTCAGAAATTATGAGAGATATCGCTAAATCTGTTCTTCAAAAGGGTCTTGCAAGTTGAATTTGACCCACTTTTTCTTTTGCATCTATAACTACAAATCCCTTGCACGATTTTTTTTTAATGACAATTCCACATAGAAGATCCAGACGATTTACTGATTCGCTTTAAATAATGCCGATATCCAGTTCGTATTAATATACGCCCTCCGTGAGCACTTTCCAAGAAAGTAAATGCACATGATCCTGACGAAAAGCTCAGCCCGGGGTTTTCTTCAGTTGGATCCATATTTGTTTACTTTCTTTTAATATATAGCAATATTCATGAAAAAAATATCATTTCACTGACATCTTGACGTTGTCCGGATGAAGGCCCAGGCCGCACTGAGGCTAAACCGCCGCGTGACTTTGTGAATCAAGTAAACTAATGCAAGCGGCCGCATTGGCGGCTTTTTCCTGCAACTGATTTTAAAGCTGCGATTTGTTACAGATCGGCGTGCGGGAAAAAATCGCGCCAAAATTTGCAACCCATAGAATTTATACTGGCGCGCACATATTGACGCGGAAACCGCGGGCGGTTTGTGTCTTTTTCGGCAGACCGCCGCCAAGAATAGTCATTGCGTTAATATTGTGGCGTCGGGATTACGAGTATAATGTCGTATATCCATCTTCAAACTGTAAAAATCGTGGCCAGTTTCGCGGTTTTTAATCGCAGTGTGTGCATCTTTGGCGGTTTACCGCTTGCGGGAAAAAAACAGTAGTGCGGCCTAGGCCGAAAGTGTGTTAATGTTAAAAGCGCTCGTTACCTTTCTAAAGAGGCTAATTCAGTCAACGTTCACCATTGTAGCTAGAAGTCTTTCCTAAATGCTAAAACGTAATAAACAAAGATCCGTCTAGCAAATAATGAGAAGACATTAAAACGTGTGACAAAAATAGACTACTGGGAATTTATTCTACAGGTAAAGCATATGTATGTGATCAATACGGATTGGTAAAAAATAAAAACCGGCCAAGAGCGTGTCGAGCACGCCCAAAATAGGGTTCCGTAGCCATTACGAAAAAATTAAGTAATATTTTTCTAAGGATTTCGTAATTTATAAGGAATCTTCAAGTTTAGGTAACTTTTATACCTTAGGCTGCTATTTACTCTAAGGGGCCGTCTCTATTTGTTTTGTTCGTATAGACGGAGACGGAATCACATTTAACCATCGGTTTACACCTGTGGTTTACACTAATCAATGGATGGTGAAACAGCCCTTAAACTACTAAAAATTCTCAAGCAAACTTAGCCATTATAGTTTTCCTTGTAAGTATAATATATTTACTACCATCCTGAATTTTTTCAAATTTATCCACCCACCGGTTTAGATTTTAGGGGGGGAGGGGGGGTCGCCAGATTTTAATGAAAATTTGCACTTTAAAGTTAAATATTTCGTAAAGAAATCACTGAATCGAAAAATCGTCTTAGCAAACCTGTAATGGTTTTCTAAGACCTATCCAACGATATCCCACACTATGGGGTTGGATGAGAAAAAAAAACACCCCACTACGTCTATGTACACGTAGTCTATGTACTACGTGTATGTATATATTATTATTATTATTATTATTATATTATTATATATATATTAATATATATATATATATATAATATTATTATATATATATATATATATATATTCCGTGCAAAATTGCAGCTTTAGCATTGATAGTCCCTGAGCAAAGCCGCGGACGGACAGACAGACATGGCGAAACTATAAGGGTTCCGTTTTTGCCATTTTGGCTCTGGAACTAAAAAGCAGTGAGAAATATGCATGTAGCCATGTAGCGAAAGAAACGAATATAAATTAAATCGTGTGAGAAAATAAACTACTGTTTGTAAAAAAGTGGTTGGGATAAAAGCGAATGGGAAGGAAAATACTGGGGGAAAATAGTATTGGGTAGGTAATTTATCTATACAATCTATTTTTTTATTAATTTTATATCATGCAAAGATCACGACATCAGTATCCTATCTTTGCATATACGTTCTTTATAATAATGACACTTTTTAATACTCGTAAATTATGAATGACGAATTTAATTAAAATAAAGGAAAATCGAGAAACACGGGAAGTTTAAATTTTAAACAGCTATTATAAATGCGAAAAAACAAAAATGCTCTCTGCTGCTCTTTTTGAATGTTGCCAATTGTCGGATTCTAGACACTTTTGAATATGTTAAGTTGTTCTAATGCATTATTATAATTCCGTTAGCGGCACAGGTAGACGGTTAACAAATAGCCCTTAAAAATGCTTAAACAGTGTCTTGAAGGATCAATAACTCATGGTCAATATAACAAAGACTCAATATAGCTCTCTACCGGATCTCAAGCAATTTGTTTTACTGCAATAAGATTTCTTACTTAATACGAATATAACGTCATATTCATTTGTTAGTTAGTGACATAGCCATATTTTGTGTAAAAGTTTGCACCTTGATAATTATAATTTTATGTTAACAGGCAAAAGTCTATCAATATGGGACGTAATGGCACACACTGAACCGTCACCGATTGAAGACGCGAGTACGGGCGACGTTGCAGCTGACTCTTATCACAACTGGAGACGCGACGTAGAAATAATGAAAGAGCTAGGATTAGATTTCTATAGATTCTCGATTGCCTGGACAAGAATTCTTCCCACCGGGTTCCCAGATAAAATTAACCATCTAGGCGTAAATTATTATAGTAATCTTATAGATGAAATGTTAAAAAACAACATCCGGCCAGTTATTACAATGTACCATTGGGACTTGCCATTCCGTCTTCAAAAATTAGGAGGATGGATGAATCCTCATATTGTGACTTGGTTTGTTGACTACGCCAAGGTCCTTTTTGATAAGTACGGAGATAGAGTTAAGCAATGGATTACTATCAACGAACCAAAACAAATTTGTTACGAAGGCTATGGTTCTGACGCTAAAGCTCCTATGCTAAATTTACTGGGTAGCAGAGTATCTGTGTGCCAAGACGTGCTATTAGCTCACGCGAAAGCATATCATTTGTTTGATGAACAGTACAGGAAGAAACATAATGGCAGTATCGGTATCTCCATCAGCTGTACGTGGTACGAGCCTTCATCTGACACGATGGATGATAAGCAGGCTGCGATAGATGCTAGACAGTTTGATGTAAGTACTCAATCGTTTCATTTAATTAAAGCTAAATAGTAATCGTGTTTTGCAGGATTCAGGAAAAAAAACAATCCAGGCTTAAGAATAAGAATAGAATGTCCAGGAGCTATGTAATTAAATAAGCGCAATCAGTAAAAAAATAGTTGTATATTAACAGTGCAGAGACGCAAATATAGAATACGGTTTAAAACAATAGTACCTAATCGACCAAGATTTGCTCGAGCTAAAATTCGTTAATTCTCGTATGCGTTTTCCCAGAGATAAGACATTGTCATCCCCGAAAACCCACATACTAAATTACATCGAAATCATAAGAGCCGTTTTGGAGTCTGTTTATTATATAGCTATATCTAATATAGAAATTTCTCTCACACAGTATTTGTAACCAACTCCTCCGAAACGGCTTGACCGATTTATATTTTTTTTTGTGTATATTCGGTAAGACTGAGAATAGGACGAAAGCTATTTTTCATACTTTTACGCGGACGGAGTCACGGGCAATAGCTAGAGTGTATAATAAGGTATTAGATAGATAAATAGATTGAATAGGGCAATGACCGCATTAACAAAATAAAATACAAAATCCGGTAGTCCATTCCGTTTCACTTCTGATGTTACTAATTATAATTATCTAATTTTTTGCCTTTATAACACGCTTGGAACAACGGAAAATCTATTTAGTGTAGTAAATAACGCAGATTGATATAATATAAACAAAACATTGAATATCTTTTTAATATAGACAGACAAGATATGTTAAATTCATGTTACATTGAATGATTTTGCGTTCATGTGAGCACATTTAAAAAAATCTCTTATATTCCCGCTAAAGAGATTTAAACCCAAGATATGTGACATGAATTAAAGCGTTGCTTGTGTCTATTTAATTTTACAGTGGGGTCAGTATGCACATCCTATATTTTCGGTCTCGGGCGACTTCCCGCCTGAAGTCAAGAGAAATGTGGCTTTTAAAAGCGCTGAACAAGGCTTCGTTCGTTCTCGTCTTCCTGAACTGACCGGTAAAGAGGTCGGCCTCATTCGGGGTTCATCAGACTTCTTCGGTCTTAATACGTATACAACGAAGCTGGCATATAGGTAAGACAGCATATTTTATCGAAAATATTTCTCAAGTAAGAGCTAGATCCTAGAGTTTTCCAGTTTGTATTTGGTTATGTTTTTTGAAATATTAACTATCGGTCGTTTCCAGAGTTAGAGATTTCATTGATTATTACATAGGTACGTCGTAAAATTACAACATTTGTATTCTTGGATGTTTTGTCATCTAAAAGCTTAATTATAAAACAAGTTTGAAACAGTGACGGAGTTAATGAAATATATCAAATAACTTACGTACTATATCGGATAATCGTGCGATAGCACTGGATCTGGGGACGCGGTGTGACACTGTACGAACTTCGTAACTAAGGATTTGGGATAGAATTGAAACTATCGGTCAATTTTCCAATTTATCTATCGAATTTACTATCACGTCCGTAACGCAGTGTCATATGTCTTCTAAAATATTAAGAGGCATAAATACCATAATTACAGGGATCCGTCGCTGGAGGGCATGTATGCAGTACCGTCGTACATGGATGACATGGGCGCTGTTTTCGTAAAGGATCCGACTTGGCCTCAAGCAAGTCGTCTTGGTTACAGGTGTGAATTGTTTTATTATTATTTTGTTACAAGCATGGTGGCCTCAACTTATTGACCAATTCAGAAAATCACCAGCGTACAAATATGACGTCCCCTGTTTAGTATTTAGTAAGTGTCGCTATTCAAGAGGCGGTGTTATTATAATTTAGTATTATATTTACAGTACTGGTGAATGATTTAATCTGTATCAAAACATCAATATTTTTTTCATTTGCATATCATTTTCTCTTACAGAGTGTACCCGAAGGTTTTCTCAAACTACTTCTCGATATAAAGAAACAATACGACAACCCACCAGTCATTGTGACTGAGAACGGTTGGTCACAGCCGGTGGTTTGCTGGATGATGACAGAATATTGTACTACAGAAACTATCTCGGCATGCTCATAGAGGCGACCGATAGAGGCTGCAACATTCAAGGCTACAGCGCATGGAGTCTTATTGATAATTTTGAGTGGAAACACGGTTACAGGTAAATTATGTTTGTAATTGATATGTGCAAATATAACATTGTTCAGGAATGAAAATAAAGAGCAAGTTTCATGATCATCATCATCATCCCAGCCTATATACGTCCCACTGCTGGGCACAGGCCTCCTCTCAGAACAGAGGGCTTGGGCCATAGTTCCACGCGGGCCAGTGCGGATTGGGAACTTCACACACACCATTGAATTGCTTCGCAGATTTGTGCAGGTTTCCTCACAATGTTTTCCTTCACCGCAAAGCTCGTGGTAAATTTCAAATGTAATTCCGCACATGAATTTCGAAAAACTCAGAGGTGCGAGCCGGGGTTTGAACACGACCCTCTGCTTGAGAGGCGATAGGTCAAACCACTAGGCCACCACGGCTTTTTAAAGAGCAAGTTTGCAATGGTCGAATTTTGCAAAACATTTATTATCTACAGTCAAATCATTCTTCGTTAGATTCAGATAAATACGATAAAGGATTGAGTCTGGGTGTTTTAAAGGCAGATAGAAATAATTAGATACAAAATTACCCAGCGGCACAAAATTTAGCCCACTCTACATACAAAATTACATACATTTATTTTGAAGGCCAGATTTTTGCCGCTCAGTAGATAGTTGGTTGATGATAACAATGGGTACTCGTACTATACATAATTATATAAATAAACAATGTCGCCCTTTTTAATTTAATCTCTTTTGTTACGGATTCGGTCTTATTTTTACCCGACTGCCGAAGGAGGGTTATGTTTTTGCGGACAATGGTTAGATTTAACAAATAGGTGCTTAGCCTCTTTGCTGCAGTCAGTTAAAAATATTGTAATAGTAATTTATATTAACAAAAATATGAGAATTTTAACCCCTCCAGACTCAAAATATCTAAGAAATATATATATATATAACTCCATTTTGACCGTCTACGTTTGATAAGAGTAGAATTTTCATTCAAGCGTCGTTGCGTCATGGGACGGCTAAGGTTAGGTAATTGTTTACTTTTATCTACTTAGCGGTCCCCCCACGTAACGATGCTTGAATAAGAATATTTTACGTACTTGTTTGTATCATGTGTTTTTTGACAAGGTTTTTAAATAATTTTAATAGTTTTTTTTTAATAATACTACTACAATTTAATAAAACAAACAATTTTTTTTAGTTTTAATATTGACTTAGACAAGGCACGGATACCGGTTAAATTTCCAAACCGTTATTACAGTATTTGGCGCAAAACCTTTTCATTTTGGTTTCGTTCGCGAAACCGTTATTTTTAAACCGGTTCTTAAGGGAACATTTCTATAAAGTTCTTGTTAGATTAACCGGTTTGGAACAATAAAAACCGCTTTATTCCGGCGCAGGATAAACGTCACTGCCCGCCACCGGCTGGCCTGCTGTTTATATATTTAGGTTATAGTTAAGTTCTTAAAAACGTTCGCGTTCTTATGAAAGTTCGGAGTTAAACCGAAATAAACCTGTATTTACCGCTATTTTATGAACCGGTTCCGAGCCTTGGACTTAGATCCTTTCACAAATAGCATCTTGCATCTTTCATTTACTCTCATGTAAACTATTACGAAATTCTGCAAATTATTCGGTCTCTAACCAAATCATCACTTAAATCGTTAAAATCACACATGGTCGCTACTGCTCAGTTCAAGTACGTAAGTGCTAAATCGATTTTGACGTTAACATAACCCGAGTTAAAAATGGAATATCTTGACAGTTAGGTTCTTTTTCGGAAGGAAAATTCATCAACCTTCTCCAGGACGTCCTGTAAGGTTTTTCGATTCACCCTTAAATTAATTTTGCTCTCGACTCCTGTCGTCGATTATAAAATCTTTGTTAAAAAATTTCACGTGCTTAAGAAAAAGAAAAATGCTTCAATAACATCAAAAATAAATCAAGGATTTCACTCCTAGTATCAGCCTGTATCGTACCGTTCAAAGACATATATGTAAGGATTGCCTGCGTATGCCATAACATAATATTGAGCCAGATCTGTATATCTGTGTTTAGATACTCGTACCGTAGAGGAACAATTTGTACAGGTTTTTATAACGCCTTAAATATCTACCAGTCCTCGAACTATGGCCGCTACCGATAAAACCGGCCAAGAGCGTGTCAGACACGATCAGGATAGGGTTCCGTAGCCATAGCGAAAAAATCAAGTAATCTTCCAAGTTTAGGTATGTTTTATACCTTAGGCTGACTCTTAAACTACTAATAATTCTCAAGCAATTTTAGCCGCTATAATTTTCCTTGTATATTTGCTATATTTTCTACCATTCTGAATTTTTAAAAAAATTCCACCCACCATTTTCGAAAATTTGCACTTTAAATTTTAATATTTCGCAAATAGATCACTGAATAGAACACCGTCTTAGCAACCCCTCAAGACCTATCCAACGATACCCCACACTATAAGGGTTAGTCGAGAAAAAAAATCAACCCCAATTTACATCTATGGGTACCCTAAATTTTTTTTTATTATTTTTTATTTTACCACTTTGTCGGCGTGACTGATATGTAGGTAGGCCGCGGACAGTTAGACAGACAGACGGACAGACATGGCGAAACTATAAGGGTTCCTAGTTGACGACGGAACCCTAAAAAAGGTGGAAAACTCCCGACTTTTGTCACTTCAAACTTCAATATCTCAAATATGGCTAAACCGATTTCGATGAAACATGTCTAAAAACCATCGCTAGAAAACCTGGTTTCAAATAAAAAAACGCATTCAAATCGGTCCACCGTTTAACAGCTACAGTGCCACAGACAGACACACAGACACACATAGCGGTCAAACTTATAAGTTATATATAAAACACCTTTTTTGCGTCGGGGGTTAAAAAAGGGAAAATTATTTATAGTGTAACTACCGTACAAGAACTACTTGTCGCGTTTTTTGCTCAGAATCCGTCATGTCTGAATTGGATTAGTACTTGATCGGTTTTTTTTAATTATTTTAAGCGTATCTTGTATTTGTTACAGCGAAAAATTCGGCTTGTATGAAGTAGACTTTTCAAGCTCGGAACGCACAAGGACGCCAAGGAAATCTGCATTTGTATACAAAGAAATTATCAGGTCAAGAACGCTGGATCTTGACTATGAGCCTGAAAAATATGTCAATGAGATGTCTGTGAAAGACAGCCAGGAGGTAAACAAATACGACAGTGATGAAGACAAATCTTAGGGAGGCCGTGCGTTTTTTTTTTCTTTTTAATGGCAATGTTGTAAACTATAGTATAGTATAGTAATATGTAGATTAATAAATTCTGTAAAGCATGAGTAAATTTAATACTGAATGAATACCTTTTTAGGGTTCCGGAGCCAAAATGGCAAAAGCGGAACCCTATAGTTTCGCATGTCTGTATGTCTGTCCGTCCGTCCGCGGCTTTGCTCAGGGACTATCTTAATAGACAAAGGCAATAGGTCTATACAGGTTACAGACGTTGTGCATTTTTTTTCTTTTTTTGGTCCTTACGGTATATTTTATGTTGAAAATATTTGTTATTTAATTGATATCCTATTTATTCAAATGTTTTACCTTATTTGTCAATCCTTGTTTTTTTTTGATTGCTCTTTTCTACCACTCAAAGGTTGACTGGCAGCGATCCTTGCAGGGATAAGTCCGCCTTTACATTTTTATGTTACCTTTTTGTACAATAAAGAGTGTAAATAAATAAATAAATCATCCCAGCCTATACACGTCCCTGCTGGGCACAGGCCTCTCTCAGAACAAGAGGGCTTGGGCTATAGTTCCCACGCGGGCCCAGTGCGGATTGGGAACTTCACACACACCATTGAATTGCTTCGCAGGTTTGTGCAGGTTTCCTCACGATGTTTTCCTTCACCGCAAAGCTCGTGGTAAATTTCAAATGTAATTCCGCACATGAATTTCGAAAACTCAGAGGTGCGAGCCGGGGTTTGAACCCACGACCCTCTGATTGAGAGGCGATAGGTCAAACCACTAGGCCACCACGGCTTCATTTTTTATGTTACCTTTTTGTACAATAAAGAGTGTAAATAAATAAAATAAATATCACGGACAATTCACACCAATTCACCTAGTCCCAAAGTAAGCTTAGCAAAGCTTGTGTTATAATTATATAGATAGATACATACTTAAATACATAGTAAACACCCAAGACCTGAGAACAAACATTCGTATTTTTCATACAAATGCCCCGACACGGGAATCGAACCCGGGACTCAAGCTTCGTAGTCAGGTTCTCTAACCACTAGGCCATCTAGTCGTCTGAATATAAACAAACAAATAAAAGCCTAGTTAATAATAAAGAAACGCACAACAGTTCCTGAGACTGTCGACTCGGGCCAGCCTTCTTTACAAACTGACAACATACTACAGCACGTCTCTAATTTTCTCTCTTCTTCTATTGATGTTTTTATTGTTTCTTTTTTGTGATGTAGTGTGTTTTTTTGTCAATAAATGTTGTTAATGTGAGTTTGAATTGACGATCGCTTTTCCCGCGCTCGTAGCGAGTAGCAGCGTTTTTCCGCTTTGCAGCGAAAACTGCCTACGAAACAGAGAACGCTCCTAGCGTGTTCTTGACACTGAATGTGTTAATAAAGCCCGCGTGCCAATGACCAATATTCATTTTTCTAAATGCATAGGTAAAATATTTATTTTTTAATGTAATATTTCTCTGTACACGACATTGTGAGTCTCCCCGGCGGGCAGCAGCACGAACAGCTCCGTGCAGCTGGTGACGCTCGAGCACGCCACATAGAGCTGCCCGTGCGAGAAGCAGCTCGTGCGCAGGTCTGCGCCGGCGGTGCGCAGCGTCTGCCCCGCGACTTGTTGATTGTCATGGCGAAGCAGACACTCACGAGGAACTGTAGGCGCTTGAAGCGGAACGGGAAGTTGCTCGGTTGAGGGGGATGCGCGGGATGAACACGGCTTCTCCGGCACCGCACCCCGTCAGGATCTGCGCCTAGATGAAGTTTCGCTGCAGCTGCCTACTTTTAGCCGAGTTCCGTTGCATAACTTCGGCGGCGACAAATTCCGAAGAAGCATGATCGAACTCCAACTTCAGGGTTATCGTGTGTGCTAGGAGTCCTGATGCACTCAAGGAGTTTGGAACTCCATCGGGTACGTTGTCATGTTGCTTAATCTAAGACAGTGTTTACGGAATTATATACCGTCTGTTCGCCTCCATTACCGCCAAAATACGCGGCATTAACTGCCCTGCCTGATCATATTATTTCGGCGTGAGTATGTCACTTCTCAAACCCAAGAGTTCTCACGCTGAGTCACCTGGTTCAGGTCTCCGTATACGTTTCGG